>NW_023330409.1:42135-174621 GCF_011100685.1 Canis lupus familiaris
ACACACACTGTAAAATTATTTCACAAAAAAAATGGAATAAAATCTTGCCATTTGCATGGATAGAGCTAGAAAGTATAATGTTAAGTGAAAAAGTCAGAGAAAGACATACCATATGATTTCACTCATATGTGAATTTAAGAAACAAAACAAATGGGCAAAGGGAAAAAATAAAAAAGAGAGAGGGTATCTGTGTGGCACAGGTGGTTAAGTAACTGCCTTAGTCTCAGGTCATGATCCTGGGCCCAGAGGCTGGCTCCCTGCTCAGGGGAGTATGCTTCTCTCTCTCCTCCTGCCCCTCTACTGGCTTGTGCTCTCTCTCACCCACTCTCTCTCTCAAAAGAATACATCTTAAAAGAGAGAGAGAGAGAGAGAACCAAGCAAAGAAACAGACTTTTAACTATAGAAAACAAACTGACGGTTACCAGAGGGGAGGTGGGTAGGGAGATGGGTGATATAGGTGATGGGGATTAAGGGGATGCACTTGTTGTGATGAGCCCTGGGTGATGTATAGAAGTGTTGAATCACTACGTTTTACACCTGAAACCAGTACAACACTGAATGTTAGTTACACTGGAAATAAAATGAAATAAAAATAAATATAAATAAAATTATATAATAAAAATTTCAGATCATAATAAGATGGAAGCATAGGCTCTATAAATAAATACATAAATACATTAAAAAAATTTTAATGAACAAACAAAAATCAGAATCAGACCTATAAAGACCTATACAAAGAACAAACTCATGGTTGCCAAGGGCATATGGTTTGAGCAAATCGGCAAGGAGAAAGGGAGATACAGGCTTCCATTGATAGAATGAGTAAATCACAGGAATAAAAAGGCACAGCATAAGGAATACAGCCAATGATATTATAATGGCATTGTATGGTGACAGAAGCTACACGAACATAGCATAAGGCATAGTATACCATATAACTTGTTCAGTCACTGTTGTACACCTGAAACTAAGGTAATGTTCTGTCAACTATACTCAAAAATCATTTTAAATAAATATAAAATAGTACACACTCTCTAACAGGCCTTCTACTAATTTTTTTAACAAACTGTAAACTACTAAACTATGAAGTTTTTTTTTAATTGGAACAAGCTTCTCTTTTAATGCCTCTTTTAAGAAAATACTGAGACTGCAAGACAGTACATAAATATAAATTGTTACCATTTAAAACCAGTTAGCAATATGTATAAGAATTTTCCTAATGCTGTTCAAAACAAAAGTCAGAAATACAAACGAGGCGCTGGAAAGTAAGATTACATCACTTAAAAAGAAAAAAAGCTACTTTTCTTTGGTGTATGTGTTTGAGTTTTAAAATTTTGATCCAACCTCCTACCAACCACTATATTATCACACAAATAAATATAAAATCACATACAAAAAAGTGCTATTTGGGAAAAAGTAGGGTATTCTGACTGTGCACAGTGTTGGAACATAGCCTAACCTTGGGGGTGTGGCTGTCAGAGAAAGCTTTGGCGGAGGAAGGGGACATTTAAGATTGAGACCAAAAGAGTGAGTTTAATTTGAAGAAAAGCATTCTACAACAGAGGTAATAACCTATACAAAGGCCCTTATTTGGGGCCCCTGGTGGCACACTCAGCTAAGCATCTGACTCTTGGTTTTGGCTCAGGTCGTGATCGCAGGGTCATGAGATCAAGAACTGCAGCAGGCTCCATGCTCAGCATGGAATCTGCTTAAGACTGTCTGTCCCTCTCCCTTTGCCCCTCCCCCTGTTCTCTCTCTCTCTCTCTCACTCTCAAATAAAAAAATAAATAAATCTTTAAGAAACCAAAGGTGTTGAACAGGGAAGAGCTTACACATGAGGAAGTGAAACAAGCAGTACAGAGTGGTGGTGAGTCCAGGTTCCAAAGTCAAATGTCCTGGATTTGAATCTCAGCGATACCCTCCACTTGCTGTGTGACATTGGATAATTTACATAACCTCTCTGGACTTTGGTTTTCCTCAGTTATACCTACCATATAGGATAGGGAGGGCAGTAATTGTTTAATAATATTGGTTGAGTAGTTTAATAACTGGTACTCTAGAATAGTGCTACAAGGTGTTGGAGAGATAGGCAGGGCCATAATATCATAGAGGCTTCTAGTCCTCGCTAAGAATTCAGGATTTATCCTAAATACAATGGGAAACCACTGAAGGATTTTAAGCAAAGGTGTAACATTCTGAAACTTGTGTTTTAAAACATTAATTAGCAAATATTATACTTCTGCTTTGTGGCAAAAAAAGATTCTTGTGAGCTAAACCTTTCCTATTAGTTCAACCTCCTTTTCATTTTCTCCTTTGCCCTTTGATCTTTTAATGTGTGATAGTCACTTTCTGGTAAGTGCTAAGTCCATTGAAAATCCGGTCCTCATAAGAGTGTTTTTCCCCTCCCTCCCCTTCCTCCTCAACCACCATGTCCTGGTATAAGGGAAAGTTATTACTCTTCCCTGGTGACATGGAGGTACAGCTGGTGTCCATGCTCTTTTTCTACTGGCCTTCAGTTAAGCTGTTTCATTTTGTTTATCTCTAATCCATCCTTGTCAGTTTCTATCCTTCTGGAATCCATTTGGGACGAACAAACACTACCACCAGAACTCTGGGGACACTGACCTCCATGATAGCCATCATCTCGATGACCCTGGAGTGTCTGGGTCTTGCTGTGTTCACAATATTCTGGGGCCATATGTGAACTTCGCATCTTTTATATTATAGGTACAGACCACTGGGAACCAGCAGCATTATTTGAGAAGATCTACCTAGACACTTGCCTTCAGAGATGTTCCCCTGCTACCCACTCTCCCTTCTCCATCTCCATGTCAAACACAGAGCTTCTCCTAGGCTTGTCCTTCCACTAAGCTCAAAGCATCTCAGGTCACTCTTCTCCCAATGTGAATACTTCTAACTACACCTTCCCACCTCCATACCCCTATCTCCATAAAAGTGCTTCCTTTTAGTTCATCTTCTCTGCAGGGAGTTTCCCCTTTAACAAATGTGTCCCTTCTTTAGGTAGGGACCATATTGGTGGAATGGCTGCAGAGGAGTGTGATTCGATTTGGGAAACATGTTTGGGGTTGGGATCTGTGAAAAAAAAAGCCACATTAGGTTATTGTCAAATAATCATCTCTAATTAAGTTGTTTGTCTTAACCACAAGATACAAGCTCCAAGAGGGATGGGTTTCCTTCTCTGTTTTCTTAACTGGTATATCTCCAGTATCTGACACACAATAGATAACTGTGGAAAGAATGAAGAAATAGTATGAGCAACCAAAAAGATAATGGATGATTCTGTGCTGCTGGCACTGGGATCCACTGGAGGATTGTGACCAGAGGATTGAAGCAATCAGATTTACAGGTTACCAATATTTTTTGTTATGAACTGTACATTTGTGGTCCTGCCCCCTCCAAATTCACATGCTGAAATCCTAACCCCAATGTGCTGATATTAGGAAGTAGGGTCTTTGGAAGGTAATTAGGATTAGATAGGTCATGGGTGTGGGGGTCTCACAAATGGATTAGTTTCCCTTTTAAGAGTCATAAGGGACTTGCTCCCCCTCCCTCGCTTTCTCTGCCATCTAAAGTTACAGCAAGAAGACAGCCAGGAAGCAGCCCTCACAAGACACTGAACCTACTAGCACCTTAATCTTGGACTTCCCAGCCTCCTAAGAATACATTTCTGTTATTTATAAGCCACAGAGCCTATTGATATTTTGATATAGAAGCCCAAGCATACTAAGATAGTCTTCAGGCTGTCACCAGGCATCATAAGCAGTAGTCTGTATTATCCCCCCAAGTAATAGTTACTAAATAAATTCTCAAGTACCCATACTGCAGTGAGAGAACACACTCCTATACATATTCAAATCCATGAACAGCCTCCTGAGAAGAACTAAGATGTCACAAACTCTAAAACTGCCTCACCTTCTCTCTATATTCTTTTTACCCCCTCCTTCTCCTAACACCAGGGCCCTTTAGTCAGTGGAACTAGCTAGCCATTGTAACCCTTTTAGAGAATTTCAGCTGAAATCTGGATATCCAGCCCACTCTGATACGGTATTTGCATTTCATGCTTAATTTGTCTATAACATTACAAATTTCATACTCCTACATTTCTACTGTTAACATCATAATACTATTTTAGTACTCCTCTTTTGCAAGTGAAATTAGCATTTCCATGTAAAATAGAAAAATTGCTGGTTGTCTCCCTAATGTGTCTAGGAGCTTAATCCAAGCCTAAGGTTTAAGTTCTCAGTGCCTGAGATGATTTTTTTTGTGGTGGGTTTTTCTCAGCAGACTTAAATGCTACTGTGGACTTATGGCTGGGTCTATTTGTATCAGAGGATGACCTGGTTGACCCTTCCTTTGGAAAAATGGAAGGAACCTGAGATCAGAGACATCATCTGGAGTATCCTCTGAAATGTTCTCTTGTTCCTTACCATTACAGGTTTTTCCAACAGAAGCGCAGAGCACAATGCCTCTCCATTAAAGGAAGCACCAGCAATCCTGTGGACCTCATATCTAGAATTAAAAATCGAGAAGGTTCTTTCTAGATGTATCTCCTAAGGAAAGGGAAACAAAAGCACAAATAAACTATTGGGACTACATCAAAATGAAAAGCTTCTGCACGGCAAAGGAAACAATGGACAAAACCAAAAGACAACATCCTGAATGGGAGAAAATATTTGCAAATGATACATCTGAGAAGAGGTTAGTATTCAAAATATATAAGGAATTTCTAACTCAACTCTCAAAAACAAATAACCCAATTTAAAAAATAGGTAGAAGAAATGAGCAGGACATTTCTCTAAAGAAGACATACAGATATCCAATGAATATGAAAAAAAAAAGTATTATCATCAGGGAAATGCAAATCAAAATCACAATGAGCTATCACCACATACCTGTCAGAATGGCTAACAGGTATTAGCCATTCTGAGAGACAGACAGAGAGAGACAGAGAGAGAGAGAATGCGGGCTGGTGGGCAAAAGAGAGAATCTTAGGTAGGTTTCACACCCAGTGCAGAGCTCTAAATGGGGTTTGATCTCACAACCCTGAGATCACAACCTGAGCCAAAACCAAGAGTCTAATGCTTAACCAACTGCACCAACCAGGTGCCCCAAGAAATAACAAGTTTTGTGAGGATGTGGAGAAAAAGGAATCCTCATGCACTGTTGGTGGGAATGTGAACTGCTATAGCCACTATGGAAAACAGTATGGAAGTTCCTCTAAATATTAAGAAATAGAATCACTATATGATCCAATAATCCCACTATTGGGGATTTACCCAAAGAATACAAAAACACGAATTCAAAAAGATATATGCACCCTTATGTTTATTGCAGCATTATTTACAATAGCCAAATTATGGAAGCAACCAAGCAACCCAAGCATCCATCAATAGATGAATCGATAAAGAAAATATATAGAATGGAATGTTACCTGGCCATAAAAGAGAATGAAATCTTGCCATGTGCAACAACATGGATGGATCTACAGGGTATAGTGCTAAATGAAAGAAGTGCATCAGATAAAGACAAATGCCATATGATTTTACTCATGTGGAATTTAAAAAACAAAAACAAACAAACAAAACAACAACAAAAAAAAAACAAAGAAAAAAGGGACAAAGAACCAGATTCTTTTATATATATAAAACAAACTGGTGGTTACCAGGGAGGAGGTGGGTTAAGGGATGAGTGAAATAGGTGAAGGTATTAAGCATATACTTATGCTTTTTTTTTTCATTTTTTAACCCTTTTTTATTAATATTTTAAAAATAATAAATTTATTTTTTATTGGTGTTCAATTTACCAACATAGAGAATAACACCCAGTGCTCATCCCGTCAAGTGCCCCCCTCAGTGCCTGTCACCCATTCACCCCCACCCCCCGCCCTCCTCCCCTTCCACCACCCCTAGTTCGATTCCCAGAGTTAGGAGTCTTCATGTTCTGTCTCCCTTTCTGATATTTCCCACACATTTCTTCTCCCTTCCCTTATATTCCCTTTCACTATTATTTATATTCCCCAAATGAATGAGAACATACAATGTTTGTCCTTCTCCGATTGACTTACTTCACTCAGCATAATACCCTCCAGTTCCATCCACGTTGAAGCAAATGGTGGGTATTTGTCATTTCTAATGGCTGAGTAATATTCCATTGTATACATAAACCACATCTTCTTTATCCATTCATCTTTGATGGACACCGAGGCGCCTTCCACAGTTTGGCTATTGTGGACATAGCTCCTAGAAACATCAGGATGCAGGTGTCCCAGCGTTTCATTGCATCTGTATCTTTGGGGTAAATCCCCAACAGTGCAATTGCTGGGTCGTAGGGCAGGTCTATTTTTAACTTTTGAGGAACCTCCACAACCGTTTTCCAGAGTGGCTGCACCAGTTCACATTCCCACCAACAGTGTAAGAGGGTTTCCCTTTTCTCCGCATCCTCTCCAACATTTGTGGTTTTCTGCCTTGTTAATTTTCCCATTCTCACTGGTGTGAGTGGTATCTCATTGTGGTTTTGATTTGTATTTCCCTGATGGCAAGTGGATGCAGAACATTTTCTCATGTGCATGCTGGCCATGTCTATGTCTTCCTCTGTGAGATTTTGTTCATGTCTTTTGCCCATTTCATGATTGGATTATGTTGTTTCTTTGATGTTGGTTTATAGTTCTTTATAGCATCTTGGAAACTAGCCCTTTATCTGATACGTCATTTGCAAATATCTTCTCCCATTCTGTAGGTTGTCTTTTAGTTTTTTGACTGTATCCTTGCTGTGCAAAAGCTTCTTATCTTGATGAAGTCCCAATAGTTCATTTTGCTTTTGTTTCTTTTGCCTTCGTGGATGGAATCTTGCAAGAAGTTACTGTGGCCGAGTTCAAAAAGGGTGTTGCCTGTGTTCTCTCTAGGATTTTGATGGAATCTTGTCTCACATTTAGATCTTTCATCCATTTTGAGTTTATCTTTGTGTATGGTGAAAGAGAGTGGTCTAGTTTCATTCTTCTGCATGTGGATGTCCAATTTTCCCAGCACCATTTATTGAAGAGACTGTCTTTCTTCCAATGGATAGTCTTTCCTCCTTTATCGAATATTAGTTGACCATAAAGTTCAGGGTCCACTTCTGGTTCTCTATTCTGTTCCATTGATCTATGTGTCTGTTTTGTGCCAGTACACACACTGTCTTGATGATCACAGCTTTGTAGTACAACCTGAAATCTGGCATTGTGATGCTCCCACCTATGTTTTCTTTTTAAAAATTCCCCTGGCTATTCGGGGTCTTTTCTGATTCCACACAAATCTTAAAATAATTTGTTCTACTCTCTGAAGAAAGTCCATGGTATTTTGATAGGGATTGCATTAAACATGTACATTGCCCTGGGTAACATTGACATTTTCACAATATTAATTCTTGCCAATCCATGAGCATGGAATATTTTTCCATCTCTTTGTGTCTTCCTTAATTTCTTTCAGAAGTGTTCTGTAGTTTTTTAGGGTATAGATCCTTTACCTCTTGGTTAGGTTTATTCCTAGGTATCTTATGCTTTGGGTGCAATTGTAAATGGGATTGACTCCTTAATTTCTCGTTCTTTCTTCAGTCTCATTGTTAGTGTTATAGAAATGCCATTGATTTCTGGGCATTGATTTGTATCCTGCCACGCTACCAAATTGCTGTATGAGTTCTAGCAATCTTGGGGTGGAGGCTTTTGGGTTTTTCTATGTAGAGTATCATGTCATCGGCGAAGAGGGAGAGTTTTGACTTCTTTGACCAATTTGAATGCCTTTAATGTCTTTTTGTTGTCTGATTGCTGAGGCTAGGACTTCCAATACTATGTTGAATAGCAGTGGTGAGAGTGGACATCCCTGTCTTGTCCTGATCTTAGGGGAAAGGCTCCCAGTGCTTCCCCATTGAGAATGAATATTTGCTGTGGGCTTTTGTAGATGGCTTTAAGATGTCGAGGAAAAGTTCCCTCTATTCCTACACTCTGAAGAGTTTTGATGAGGTATGGATGCTGTATTTTGTCAAATGCTTTCCTCTGCATCTATTGAGAGGATCATGTGGTTCTTGGTTTTTCTCTTGCTGATATGATGAATCACACTGATTGTTTTACGAGTGTTGAACCAGCCTTGTGTCCCGGGGATAAATCCTACTTGGGTCATGGTGAATAATTTTCTTAATGTGTTGTTGGATCCTATTGGCTAGTAATCTTGTTGAGAATTTTTGCATCCATGTTCATCAGGGATATTGGTCTGTAATTCTCCTTTTTGGTGGCGGTCTTTGTCTGGTTTTGGAATTAAGGTGATGCTGGCCTCGTGGAACGAATTTGGAAGTACTCTATCTCTTTCTATCTTTCCAACAGCTTTAGTAGATAGGTATGGTTTCTTTAAACGTTTGATAGAATTCCCCTGGAAGCCATCTGGCCCTGGACTTTTGGTCTTGGGAGGTTTTTGATGACTGCTTCAATTTCCTCCCTGGCTATTGGCCTGTTCAGGTTTTCTATTTCTTCCTGTTCCAGTTTTGGTAGTTTGTGGCTTTCCAGGAATGTGTCCATTCTTCTAGATTGCCTAATTTATTGGCGTATAGCTGTTCATAATATGTTTTTAAAATCGTTTGTATTTCCTTGGTGTTGGTAGTGATCTCTCCTTTCTCATTCATGATTTATTAATTTGAGTCTTCTCTCTCTTCTTTTTATAAGGTTGGCTAATGGTTTATGTATCTTATTAATTCTTTCAAAGAACCAACTCCTGGTTTTGTTGATCTGTTCCACAGTTCTTCTGGTCCTCGATTTCGTTGAGTTCTGCTTGAATCTTTATTAACTCTCTTCTTCTGCTGGGTGTAGGATCTATTTGCTGTTTTTTCTCTAGCTCCTTTAAGTGTAAGGTTAGCTTTGTATTTGAGTTCTTTCCAGTTTTTGAATGGATGCTTGTATTGCGATGTATTTCCTCCTTAGGACTGTTTTTGCTGCATCCCAAAGATTTTGAACGGTTGTATCTTCATTCTCATTAGTTTCCATGAATCTTTTTAATTCTTCCTTACTTTCCTGGTTGACCCTTCATCTTTTAGCAGGATGGTCCTTAACCTCCACGTGTTTGAGGTCCTTCCAAACTTCTTGTTGTGATTTAGTTTCTAATTTCAAGGCATTATGGTCTGAGAATATGCAGGGGACGATCCCAATCTTTTGGTATTGGTTCAGACCCGATTTGTGACCCAGTATGTGGTCTATTCTGGAGAAAGTTCCATGTGCACTTGAGAAGAATGTGTATTCAATTGAGTTTGGATATAAAGTTCTGTAGATATCTGTGAAATCCACCTGGTCCAGTGTATCATTTAAAGCTCTCGTTTCTTTGGAGATGTTGTGCTTAGAAGACCTATCTAGTATAGAAAGAGCTAGATTGAAGACACCAAGTATAAGTGTATTATTATCTAAGTATTTCTTCACTTTGGTTATTAATTGATTTAAATATTTGGGAGCTCCCACATTCGGGGCATATATATTGAGGATTGTTAAGTCCTCTTGTTGGATAGATCCTTTAAGTATGAGATAGTGTCCCTCTTCATCTCTCACTACAGTCTTCGGGGTAAACTTTAGTTTATCTGATATAAGGATGGCTACCCCTGCTTTCTTTTGAGGACCATTTGAATGGTAAATGGTTCTCCAACCTTTTATTTTCAGGCTGTAGGTGTCCTGTCTAAAATGAGTCTCTTGTAGACAGCAAATAGATGGGTCCTGCTTTTTTATCCAGTCTGAAACCCTGTGCCTTTTGATGGGTCATTAAGCCCTTTCATGTTCAGAGTTACTATTGAAAGATATGAGTTTAGGGTCATCATGATATTTATTCAGTCCTTGTTTTTGTGGATTGTTCCACTGAACTTCTTCTTAAAGGGGAATTTTCAGAGTCCCCCTTAAAATTTCTTGCAGAGCTGGTTTGGAGGTCACATATTCTTTCAGTTCCTGCCTGTCTTGGAAGCTCTTTATCTCTCCTTCCATTTTGAATGAGAGCCTTGCTGGATAAGTATTCTTGGCTGCATGTTCTTCTCATTTAGGACCTGAATATATCCTGCCAGCCTTTTCTGGCCGCCAGGTCTCTGTGGAGAGGTCTGCTGTTACCCTAATACTCCTCCCCATAAAGGTCAGGGATTTCTTGTCTCTTGCTGCTTGAAGGATCTTCTCTTTATTTTTGGAATTTGCAAGCTTCACTATTAGACCTCGAGGTGTTGAACGGTTTTTATTGATTTTAGGGGTGATCTATTTCCTGGATCTGAATGCCTGTTTCCCTTCTCAGATTAGGAAAGTTTCAGCTATGATTTGTTCAAATACATATTCTGGCCCTCTGGCCCTTTCGGCACCCTCAGGAACCCCAATTAAACGTAGTTTTTTCTTCCTCAGGCTGTTTATTTCCCTTAATCTATCCTCATGGTCTTTTAATTGTCTGTCTCTTTTTCCTCAGTTTCCCTCTTTGCCATCAACTTGTCTTCTATGTCACTCACTCGTTCTTCCACCTCGTTAACCCTCGTCGTTAGGACGTCTAGTTTGGATTGTATCTCATTCAATTGATTTTTAATTTCTGCCTGATTGGATCTAAATACTGCAGTTATGAAGTCCCTTGAGTCCTTTATGCTTTTTTCTAGAGCCACCAGTAGCTGTATAATAGTGCTTCTGAATTGGCTTTCTGACATTGAATTGTAATCCAGATTTTGTAACTCTGTGGGAGAGAGGACTGTTTCTTTCTTTTGAGGTGAGGTTTTCCTTCTATTCATTTTGCTCAGTGCAGAGTGGCCAAAAACAAGTTGTATTGGGAAAAGGAGAAAAAGAGAGAGAAAGAAGGAAAGAAAAGAGAAAAAGAAAAAAGGAAGAAAAAAAAAAAGAAAAAAAAGAAGAAAAGAGAAAGAAAAAGAAAGAAAGGGGGAAAACGGGGGGGGGAAGCAAACAGAAATCAAAAAGAAAAAAAAGAAAAGAAAAAAGGAAAAACCACGGGGGAGTATCTTCTGATTCTGTATACTTTAAGTCCCTTGACTTCCCCTGGAACTTGTCCGTCTAGCTGGTCTTCTCGGGGAGGGGCCTGTTGTGCTGATTTTCAGGTGTTAGCACTTGGGGGAGCTGCTCTGCCCCCTGCCTGGTGTAGAGCTCAGTGGGGGTTGTTTAACCCGTGAGGCCCCAGGAGGAACAACCCCAGTGGCGGTGGCAGCTCTGGAGCCCTGGATTCAGCTCCCACAGTAACTACTGAGCTTCTCCGTCTGCAGGGCCTGGAGGCTCCGGGGCAGGGCCGCTGATCTGCTCAGCTCTGGGCAGGAGCGTCCTTGCGGTCCTCGGCCCTCCCAGCCTCTGCCTGTCCCGGGGGGAGGCGGGATCCTGGGCTGTGTCCCGGCGCCCTGTGCTCTGGAGCCTGCGCTGTTGGATTTGCGCTCCAGGCCGCGCAGCCCCCTGCGCGCGGAGCCTCTTCCTCTATCGGAGTCGCCTCCTAGCTGCTCCCGGCCGCACAGCCCCCTCCGCGCAGAGCCGCCGCTGGAGCCCCTCCGACCTGCTCCGGGTCCAGCCGTGGGCGCTGCAGTCTTTTAGGGAGCTCGGCGGCGGGGTATGGCCACTCTCCTGGGCGCGCAGGTGTCTGTTAGTGTCCCAGGGAGCCCGAGGGCATCCCCGCCCTCCTGGGGTCCTGCTCCAACTCCCTGCGGGCGCCTTTCTGCCCGGGAAGGTTGGTGCAGTTCCTGCTTCTCCCGGACGGAGCTTTCCTGTCCTGGGGACACTCGCCCCGGCCTCAGCCCGGCTCCTCGCGGGAGCCTTTTGTTTCTTCATTTCTTTTTCCCCCGTCTTCCTACCTTGATAGAAGCACGAACTCTTCTCACTGTAGCATTCCAGCTGGTCTCTTTAAATCTCAGGCCGAATTCGTAGATTTTCAGGATGATTTGAAGGTTATCTAGGTAATTTGGTGGGGACAGGTGATTTGGGGACCCTACTCTTCCGCCATCTACCCCCTCCCCCCCCCCCTTTTTAAAGATTTTATTATTATGTAATCTCAACACAACACAACACAGGGCTTAAACGCACAACCCAGAGATCAATAGTCGCATGCTCTACTGAGCCAGCCAGGTGCCCCAAGAGTACATGTATCTTCATGAGCACCAGTAATGTACAAAATTGTTGAATCTTGGGCGCCTGGGTGGCTCAGTAATTGAGTATCTGCCTTTGGCTCAGGTCATGATCCTGGGGTCCTGGGATGGAGTCCTTCATCAGGCTCTTCCCAGGGAGCCTGCCTCTCCTTCTGCCTATGTCTCTGCCTTTCTCTGTATATCTCTCATGAATAAATAAATAAAATCTTTTAAAAAATTGTTGAATCACTATACTGTGCATCTTAATATAACAATGTAGGTTAATTATACTGTAATTAAATGTATATATTTCTCAAAGCCTGTGGGTTTTGCAACAAGTGCTCACATCCAGAGCAGAATCAAGATGGTGTCTCGGAAAAGTGGCTAGAAGGAAGCAGAAGAGCCATAAACACATTTCCAAAATATTAGGGACATTTCCTGCTGATACTTATGAAGATTTCTAATAATTGTGTGACTCTTGTTCTTATTTTATATAATTTTGCCTTCAGGGAACTAACATTTTAAGCAGAACAAAGAAACTAATAAACTTTTCCGACAGGGTCAGGGACATGGAGAGGAATTTTCCAGATGATCTTTTTGACATCTTCGCAATTTTATAACTCTAGTTTAACCCTAAAAATCTAAGAATTGTTCATAAACTCATTTCAGTATCTGAAGAGTAAGAAATAAATTAAGAAATTGCGTCCCCTGGGGATCACTGGGTGGCTCAGTGGTTTGGCACCTGCCTTTGGCCCAAGGTGTGATCCTGGAGTCCCAGGATCGAATCCCACATCAGGCTCCTTGCATAGAGCCGGCTTCTCCCTCTGCCTGCCTCCCTGCCTGTCTGTATGTCTCTCTGTGTGTGTGTCTCTCATGAATAAATGAATAAAATATTTTAAGAAAAGAAATTGCATCCCCCTTTAGATGTATCTAAGCAAGAGCCCAGCCTAAGAAGACACCGGTGACAGCTGAAAAGAAGGCTAGAGGCCAAAGCCATGGCCTATACAACTCAAAATTAACTTGCTTCAAAATTATCTTGGAAGAGACTCTTGCATCTTAATCCATAGCCCCAATATCCTAATAGAAAGAAATGCAAGTCTGTGTTGTGGGGGTAGGGGTAGTATTTCTCCAGAAATCACCTAAGGTTGAGAAGGCAACAGTGAATATCTGGGGCTCCTCTCTACTTCCAGAACCTTCTCTCTGGTCTTCAGGTACCTGACATGTCCCAGGGATTGAATCCTGCTTCAGCCTACTCATCTTTACTTAATCTTTCTCAGCATGGCCAATATATAACCTCTTTCGTCATCTCATCCCTTCAAAGCAGGATCTAGGCTAAGTTCAAAATGCCTTTATGTGATACTCTCACCTACTGCTGCCATCCCACTGTGCTATCTGCAGCCCCAACCCATGGCCACATGTTAGGAAACTGAGCCCGTTTTTTCCATGGTGAAACAGCATGGGAAAATGCTTAGGAAATGTATGATGAATAAACTATATACAAATAAATGCTAAGGCAATTTAAAAAGAATAATATAATGAAATTATTGATAATTTTCTACTTTAAAACATTTCAGTATAGTGGTATTATTTACATATTCATAAATAATACTTGCTTTTCAAAATTTTTCTAAATTTAAAAGTATGTTTATTTTTTAAATATTTTATTTATTTGAGAAAGAGCGAGAGTGAGAGAGAGAGAGCACGACCGGGATGAGGGGAAGAGGAAGATGCAGACTCCCCGCTGAGGAGGAGCCTGATGTTGGGCTTGATCCCAGGATCCTGGATCATGACCTGAGCCAAAGGCAGATGCTTAGCCAAGACTGAGCCACCCAGGTGCCCCAATAAGTATATTTATTTTAAAAATAAAATACACAATTATACATATAAATACTTTTATAAAAATGAAAAGCTTATAATATATACTTAACCTACTGCTACAGTAAAATTTATTTTTATATAAAATTCAGACAAAAATTTTCCACATATTTTCTAAATATACCCTAATTATGCTTCAATCCTCTCTATCTTGGTCTAACTCCCACTGGAAATGTAAGCCTCTCCACCATAAGAGGAATGTGAGTCCTCTCCCTCCTGCCAAAATATAAATTTCATGACAGCAGGAACTCCTTTTTGTTTACCACTGTATCCCTAGCTCCAAGAACCCTGCATTATATCTGGAAATCACTCAATAGCTATTGTTGAATAGGTGAATGTACGTCTGCATGCATCTTTATCTAAAGACAGGAACACTAATGTAATCAAATGGAAGCAAAAAGAATGCATATATTACATGGGTTTTATTACAGTATTGATAATGGGTAATGTTCATTAAGCATTTATTAATATTCAAGGCACTATGCTAGGTACTTGATATGTAAAAATATGATTAGATACTATTATTAATTTTTTAAAAGATTTTATTTATTTATTCATAGACACAGAGAGAGAGAGAGGCAGAGACACAGACAGAGGGAAAAAGCAGGCTCCACGCAGGGAGCCCGGGTCTCCAGGATCACACCCCAGGCTGCAGGTGGCGCCAAACCGCTGCGCCCCCGGGCTGCCCTAATTTTATATTTTTAAAACCTGGAAGAAAATGAATTTGAGAGATTAGTATTATTATTACATACCTACATATATCCTTTTTTTTTTTTTTTTTTTTTTTTTTTTTTTTTTAGAGAGAGAGATTTACTTATTTGGGACACCTGGGTAGCTCAGCAGTTGAGCGTCTGCCTTTGGCTCAGGGGTCCGGATGGAGTCCCACATCGGGCTCCTTACTGGGAGCCTGCTTCTCCCTCTGACCGAGGCTCCTTCCACAGTTGGGCTATCGTGGACATTGCTGCTATAAACATCAGGGTGCAGGTGTCGCAGCGTTTCACCGCATCTGCATCTTTGGGGTAAATCCCCAGCAGTGCAACTGCTGGGTCGTAGGGCAGGTCTATTTTTAACTCTTTGAGGAACCTCCACACAGTTTTCCAGAGTGGCTGCACCAGTTCACATTCCCACCAACAGTGCAGAGAGTTCCCCTTTCTCCACACCTCTCCAACATTTGTTGTTGCCTGTCTTGTTAATTTGCACCATTCTCACTGGTGTGAGGTGACCATTCTCATTGTGGTTTTGATTTGTATTTCCCTCCCTATTTGATGTGGAGCATTTTCTCATGTGCTTGTTGGCCATGTCTATGTCTTCCTCTGTGAGATTTCTGTTCATGTCTTTTGCCCATTTCATGATTGGATTGTTTGTTTCTTTGCTGTTGAGTTTAATAAGTTCTTTGTAGATCTTAGATACTAGCCCTTTATCTGATACATCATTTCCAAATATCTTCTTCCATTCTGTAGGTTGTCTTTTAGTTTTGTTGACTGTTTCTTTTGCTGTGCAGAAGCTTTATATCTTGATGAGGTCCCAATAATTCATTTTTGCTTTTGTTTCCCTTGCCTTCATAGATGTATCTTGCAAGAAGTTTCTGTGGCAAGTCCAAAAAGGGTGTTGCCTGTGTTCTCCTCTAGGATTTTGATGGACTCTTGTCTCACATTTAGATCTTTCGTCCATTTTGAGTTATCTTTGTGTATGGTGTAAGAGAATGGTCTAGTTTCATTCTTCTTCACATGGCTGTCCAGTTTTCCCAGCACCATTTATTGAAGAGACAGTCCTTTTTCCAGTGGATAGTGTTTCCTGCTTTGTCGAATATTAGTTGACCATAGAGTTGAGGGCCCATTTCTGGGTTCTCTATTCTGTTCCATTGATCTATGTGTCTGTTTTTGTGCCAGTACCACACTGTCTTGATGACCACAGCTTTGTAGTACAACTTGAAATCCGGCATTGTGATGCCCCTGGCTGTGGTTTTCTTTATCATTATTCCCCTGGCTATTTGGGGCCTTTTCTGATTCCACGCAAATCTTAAGATGATTCGTTCCAACTCTCTGAAGAAAGTCCATGGTATTTTGTTAGGGATTGAATTAAATGTGAAAATTGCCCTGGGTAGCACTGACATTTTCACAGTATTAATTCTTCCAATCCATGAGCATGGAATATTTTTCCATCTCTTTGTGTCTTCCTCAATTTCTTTCAGAAGTGTTCTGTAGTTTTTAGGATATAGATCCTTTACCTCTTTGGTTAGGTTATTCCTAGGTATCTTATGCTTTTGGGTGCAATTGTACATGGGATTGACTCCTTAACTTCTCTTTCTTCAGTTTCATTGTTAGTGTATAGAAATGCCACTGATTTCTGGGCATTGATTTTGTATCCTGCCACATGGCCAAATTGCTGTATGAGTTCTAGCAATCTTGGGGTGGAGGCTTTTGGGTTTTCTATGTACCGTATCATGTCATCTGTGAAGAGAGAGAGTTTGACTTCTTTTTTACCAATTGGAATGTATTTTATTTCTTTTTGTTGTCTGATTGCTGAGACTAGGACTTCTAGTACTATGTTGAATAGCAGTGGTGAGAGTGAACATCCGTGTCTTGTTCCTGATCTTAAGGGAAAGGCTCCCAGTGTTTCCCCATTGAAAATGATATTTGTTGTGGGCTTTTCATAGATGGCTTTTAAGATGCTGAGATGCTGTTCCCTCTGTCCCGACACTCTGAAGAGTTTTGATCAGGAATGGATGCTGTATTTTGTCAAATGCTTTCTCTGCATCTATTGAGAGGATCATGTGGTTCTTTTTTTTTCTCCTGTTGATATGATGTATCACATTGTTTGCTTTACGAGTGTTGAACCAGCCTTGCATCCCAGGGATAAATCCCACTTGGTCATGGTGAATAATCTTCTTAATGTACTGTTGTATCCTATTGGCTAGTATCTTGTTGAGAGTTTTTGCATCTGTGTTCATCAGAGATATTGGTCTATAATTCTCCTTTTTGGTGGTGTGTTTGTCTGGTTTTGGAATTAAGGTGATGCTGGCTTCATAAAATGAGTTTGGAAGTATTCCGTCCCTTTCTGTCTTTTGGAATAGCTTTAATGGAATAGATATTGTTTCTTCTTTAAATGTTTGATAGAGGGATCCCTGGGTGGCGCAGCAGTTTGTCGCCTTCCTTTGGCCCAGGGCCCGATCCTGGAGGCCCGGGATCGAATCCCACGTCAGGCTCCTGGTGCATGGAGCCTGCTTCTCCCTCTGCCTGTGTCTCAGCGCCTCTCTCTCTCTCTCTATGTCTATCATAAATAAATTTTTAAAAAAATAAAGCTCTTTTTTCTTTGGAGATGTTGTGCTTAGAAAATCTGTCATTTGCATAAAGTGCCATGCTGAAGTCTCCCATTATTAGCGTATTATTATCTAAGTATGTCTTTACTTGGGTTATTAATTGATTGATATATCTGGCAGCTCCCACATTAGAGGCATAAATATTCATGATTGTTAGGTCCTTTTGTTGGATAGGTCCTTTAAGTATGATATAGTATCCCTCTTCATCTCTTACTACAATCTTTGGGATAAACTTTAATTTGTTATGAGGATTGCTACCCCTGCTTTCTTTTGAGGACCATTTGAATGGTAAATGGTTCTCCAACCTTTCATTTTCGGGCTGGAGGTGTCCTTAGGTCTAAAATGAGTCTCTTATAGACAGCAAATAGATGGGTCTTGCTTTTTTATCCAGTCTGAAACCCTGAATCTTTTAATGGGATCATTAAGCCCATTCATGTTCAGAGTTATTATTGAAAGATAGGAATTTAGTGTCATAATAATACCTATTCAGTCTCTGTTTTTGTGGATTATTTCTTTGGGTGTCCTCTTTCTTTTACAGAGTCCCCTTAATATCTCTTGCAGAGCTGGTTTGGTGGTCACATATTATTTCAGTTTCTGCCTATTTTGGAAACTTTTTATCTCTCCTTCTATTCTTAATGAGAGCCTTGCTGGATAGAGTATTCTTGGCTGCATGTTCTTCTCATTTAGGACCCTGAATATATCCTGCCAGCCCTTTCTGGCCTGCCAGGTCTCTGTGGAGAGGTCTGATGTTAATCTTTCTCCCCATATAAGTTAGGGATCTCTTGTCTCTTGCTGCTTTAAGGATTTTCTCTTTATCTTTGGAATTTGGAAGTTTCACTATTAAATGTTGAGGTGTTGAACAGTTTTTATTGATTTTAGGGGGGAACCTCTCTATCTCCTGGATCTGAATGCCTATTTCCCTCCCCAAATTAGGGAAGTTCTCAGCTATGATTTGTTCAAATATGCTTTCTGGTCCTCTGTTCCTCTCAGCACCCTCTGGAACCCCAATTAAATGTAGATTTTTCCTTCTGAGGCTGTCATTTATTTCCCTTAACCTTTCTTCATGGTCTTTTAATTTTTTTCTCTTTTATCCTCAGCTTCCTTCCTTGCCATCAACCTCTCTTTTTTGTCACTCACTTTTTTTTCTACCTCATTAACCCTCGTTGTTAGGACCTCCAGGTTGAATTGCATCTCATTTAATTGATTTTTAATTTCGGCCTGATTAGATCTAAATTCTGCAGTCATGAAGTCTCGATTCCTTTATGCATTTTTTCCAGAGCTGCGTGTAGCTTTATAATTCTGCCTCTGAATTGGCTTTCTTACATTGAATTGTATTCCAAATTCTGTAACCCTGTGGCAGTGAGTACTGTTTCTGATTCTTTCTTTTGTGGTGAGTTCTTCTTTCTAGTCATTTTGCTCAGTGCAAAGTAGCTAAAAACGAGTTGTACTTGTTAGAAGCACAAACTCTTCTCTCTGTAGCATTCCAGCTGTTCTCTCTTTAAATCTCAGGTCGAATTCATAGGTTTTCAGGATGATTTGAAAGTTATCTAGGTAAGTTGGTAGGGACAGGTGACTTGGGGACCCTACTCCTCTGCCATCTTGCTCCGCCCCTTGACCTGACTTTTTAAAAACATAAGTTGTAGATAGCAAAAATTGGAGGCAAGGTAAGGCAGGGTGCATAGACCAGTCATGTTACCAATGAATCAACTGAATACAACTTTGGTTGATTTAATTAGGAAAAGAGTTTATTAAAAAGATGCTGTGTAGCTCAGAGAACCTCTCGAAAGACTGATGATGCAAGATTAAAAAACATACAGGAACCAAAAGATGCTGCTCAGAGTAAACACATTCACAATAATACCAGAGAATGAGTCCAATGAAAATACTGCTGCTGCTCTCATTGAACTCTGGATCCTTTAGCTTAAATTGCCAATGTTGCCATATTGGATACTGATGCTGGCACTGAATAGTGGATGCTGATACTAGATACTGGATGTCCAGTGCAAGACACTGGTTACCCCTCTGCAACCTTCAAGACTCATAAACTTGAGATTCCAATCCTGATGGTTAAAAAAGAGGCATGGGGCAACTGATTGGTAGAGGATGCGACTCTTGATCTCAGGGTTGTAGGTTCAAGCCCCACACTGAGTGTAGAGATTACTAAAAAATAAAATCTTTAAAAAAAGAGGCATTATAGCAGCATTCCAAGGAAATGAGCAGGTAAGATAAATGCATAGGTAATTTTTTAAAGCCTATATTAGAAAGGAATAATTACATATCAATAACTTTAGGCTTTAAACTTAAAGTAGGAAAAGATGAACAAACTAAATGCTAAGCTAGCAGAAAAAAGGACATAAAAATACAATAGAAATCGATGAAATAGAAAACAAAAACAATGAAGAAAATTAATAAAAGCAAAAGTTGGTTCTTTGAAAAGAAAAAAATCAATAAACCTTTAGTTAGACTAGCCAAGAAAAAGGAAAGAAGATACAAATTACTAAATAAAAATGGAAAGGTAAACTTCACTACAAATTTAGAATAATTAAAAGGGTCATAAAAGGAATGATGTAAACAACTTTATGCTAATAATTTGGATAATTTATAGAAAACAGACAAAATCTTAAAAAGACACAAATTACCAAAACTAACTCAAGAAGAAATGGAAAGCCCAATTAGACCCATAACAAATAAAGAAGTTGAATCAATAATTTAAAGTCCACAAATAAAATCCCAGATCATTTCAAAGGCCAATTCTATCGAAATTTCAAGAATGTGTAATACTAATCTTTCACAAACTCTCCAGAAAATAGCAGAGGAAGAATCACTTCCCAATTTATTCTGTTGGGTCAACAGTACCATGATACAAATATATCAAAAGAAAAAATCATAAAACCAATTTTCTTCATGAATACAGACACAAAAAATCCTCAACAAAGTAAGAGGGAACTGAATCTAGCAAAATATAAAATGAATTAAACAATATGGTAAAATGGAATTTATCCCAGGAATATGAGTCTGATTTAACATATAAAAATCAATTAATATAGTACATCATGGTAATACGAAAAAGGACAAAACCTACATGATCACCTTAATAGGTGCAGAAAAAATTCAAAAGCTCCAACAGCAATTCATGAAAATTTTTTCTTTTTTAAAAATTAGTTACAGTTTATTTGGCATGTAAAAATAGTTTGCAATTGGGAGCTCTCAAACTAACAGGGAATGAGACTCAAAGGTATACTGTTATAAAAGGATGTTTATTATTTTCAGTGGTTTATTATATCACTAGATATAATAATTGAGGATTGGTTAAAAGTGACCACCTCATGCCAGTTTGGGGGAACAGCTTGAATTTTATCTATGATTTGTAGAGCAATATACAAGAAGTGGCCCAAGGTAATTTTTACTTATTTTGCAGAATAGGCTAAGGTTAGATACAGTCATTTTCCTAATAGCATAATCAGAATTATCTCCTCATTATCTATTCTAAAATCTGTATTATTATATATAGAAGTCCAATCTCCATAATTTGAGGAAAATCAAACTGTGTGATTTTCTCACAGAGTGAGTCTACAACATGCTCTAAATTAAGTCCAGTACCATTAAGGTGTTTTTTTTTTAAGATTTTATTTATTTATTCATGACAGACACAGAGAGAGAGAGAGGCAGAGACACAGGCAGAGGGAGAAGCAGGCTCCATGCAGGGAGCCCACCGCAGGACTTCATCCCAGGTCTCCAGGATCACACCCCAGGTGAAGGTGGCACTAAACCACTAGGCCACCCCGGCTGCCCCCATTAAGGTTTTCTTTGTATAGGGACAGATTGCTAGTAATGAAATTTGAGTGGTTATGGGCCATCCTTTGGCTTCCAAGCCTCCTCCCAGTACTAGATTAACTAGTCATAAGTATTAGTTCAATGGCCAAGGGATGGATACCAATCCTTCTCGTAAAGCCATTTTCCTGTCATACATACACATATGGGAGCTAGTCCTAATATTAACTGAGAATCTTCCCAAGCTTTTGAGTGGCTACATAACCAGCAACCATTTTGATTAGTAAAGGAGGGCATGCATTGAGTGGCAGGCTTTAGTGAGTAGAGAAAATCTCGAACAGAAAAAGGAACATGAGGGGCTCCTGAGTGGCTCAGCTGGCTAAGCATCTGCCTTCAGCTGGGGTCATGGTTCCAGAGTCGTGGGATCAAGCCCCACATGGACTCCCTGCTGAGCAGGGAGTCGGCTTCTTTCTCAGCCCCTCCCACCCACTCATGCTTACTCACTCTGTCTCTCCGAAATAAATAAAATCTTTAAAAAAAGGAATATGAGTATGAATATTTTGTGTTCATCTGTAAAGCAGTAATATCACAATAATTGTTATAAAAAATGAGTTCTGGGGAAAAGACAGAGAATCTAATAGAATCTTGTTCTGTGATGTTGGGTGTAAGCTATCTGCTTTGCCTTATTGTCTGCTTCCAGGGAAGTTTGGTGTGTTGTTTTTTTTCCCCTGGAAATTCCTAATTTTAAGTTTGCCATAGGTTGACAAGTTCAATAATCGAGGTATAGGGAGAGTTCTCTTTAATTGTGAGTCATGACCCAAGTAATTTAACTGCTGTGTGAAAAAATAGAACCTGATGGAGCCCTTTTCCACCAAGGTTCAAGTACTATTGTGAAAAAATTTGCAACAAACTAGGAAGAGAATTCCTCAACTTGATAAATGTCTTTTATGAAAAACCTATAGCTAACATCATACTTACAGCGATTATGAAATACTGAGTGACTTCTCCCTAAAATCAAGAGCAAAGCAATGATATCTGGTTTCACCACTGCTATGTAACATTACACTAGAGATTCTAGCAGTACAACTAGCCAAAAAACAAATAAGAGGCACCTATGTTGGAAAGGAAGAAGTAGTACTATCTTTACTAATAAATAACATGATCCTGTGAGGAAAAAAAATTCTAGGTAATCAAAAAACAAAAAACTGGTAGAACTAATGTTTGTTAAGGTCATGAGATCAATACACAAAAGAGAATTTGCATTTCTAAATACAACCAATGAGTCACCCAAAAATCAAATTAAGAAAACAACTCAGGAATTTAACAAAAGAAATATAAGAATTATACACTGGAAACTATGAACCATTGCTAAGAAAAAGAGCTGAATAAACTGAGAGCCATTTCATGTTCATAGATTAGAAGATGAAATATTATTAAAGGGCAATTCTCTCCAAATCAATAGATTCAGTGCAATCCCTATTAAAATACAAGCTGTCTTTGTTGCAGAAATTGACAAATTGATATTAAGTTATATGTGAAAATTCAAAGAACCCTAAATAGAAAAAAACAATTTTGAAGATGAACAAACTTGTATTTTCCCAGTTCAAAATAATATTAATAGCATGATATTAATATCTATTAATCAATGGCATGATATTAGTACAAGCACAGCCATCTAGACCAATAATACAGAATTGATAGTCCAGAAATAAATGGTCAAATAGCCAAAACCTTCAGAAATTAATCCAAATGTCCATCTGCTGATGAATGGATAAACAAAAACCATGGCTTCATACAATGAACTTACTAGAAGGCAATAAAAAGGAAAGAAGTAGGGATCCCTGGGTGGCGCAGTGGTTTGGCGCCTGCCTTTGGCCCAGGGTGCGATCCTGGAGACCCGGGATCGAATCCCACGTCGGGCTCCCGGTGCATGGAGCCTGTTTCTCCCTCTGCCTGTGTCTCTGCCTCTCTCTCTCTCTCTCTCTCTCTCTCTGTGACTATCATAAATAAATAAAAATTATTAAAAAAAAAGGAAAGAAGTATTACATGCTACAACATAGATGAACCTCAGAAACATGCTATATTTAAATATCCATTTGTATCAAATGTCCAGAAAAAGTAAATCTACACAGGCAGAAAGTAGATTCACGGATGACTGGAGTGAGGAGTGGAATAACTGTAAATGGGCAAGAGGGATCTTTTCCTAATGGTAAAACTACTCTAAAACTGACCTATGCTGATGGTTACAAAATTCTATAAATGTACTAAAAAACACTGAATTGTACACTTAAGTGGAATCTATGGTTTGTAAATTAATTCTCAATAAAAGAGTTAAAAACAATTGCTGAATGACTGTATAAAGAACATGAGAGGAAGAGATCTTAATCTATATATCATTAATTATGTTAAATATAAATAGTATAAACACACCAATTAAACAATAGACATTGTCAGACTAAATAAAAATAATAATCAACTATACACTATCTACAGCAAATCCACTTTATTTTTTTAAAAAAGATTTTATTTATTCATGAGACACACACACACACACACACACACACACACACAGGCAGAGACACAGGCAGAGGGAGAAGCAGGCTCCATGCAGGGAGTCTGATGCAGGGCTTGATCCCGGGACTCTGGGCTCATGCCTGGGGCCAAAGGCAGACGCTAAACCACTGAGCCACCCAGGAATCCCCATAAATCTACTTTAAATAACAAGTTACAGATAAAGAGTTAAAAGATGGAAAAATAAATATCATTGGAAACCAATTAAAAGAAACATGGTGTACCTATATTAATATCAAAGTAGACTTCAGAACAAGGACCATTACCAGGAAAAAGAGCCACATTATGTAATAATAAAAGAGTTAATTCACAAAGGTAGCATCACAATCCTAAAGGTGTACGTATCTAACAACAGATGTTCAAAATACATACAGCAAAAACTAGTATTTCTAGAAGTCAAACTCATAAGTATACTTGAATGCTTAAACACTGCTCTCTCAGTAATCAATAAGTAAATACAAAATCAGTAAAGAGAGAGACCTGAAGAACACTGTCGACCAACTTGACCCCAGTGACATTTACAGTGTACTGCAGCTAACAAAAAATCTTTTTAGAGAGGACTTAAGGGAGGGATGACTGGGTGGTTCAGTCAGTTGAGCTTGTGACTCTTGATTTCAGCTCAGGTCATGATCTCAGGGTTGTGAGATGGAACCCCGAGTCCAGCTTAGCACTGGGCACAGAATCTGCTTAGGATCTCTCTCTCCCTCTCCCTCTGTCTCCGCCAACACCCCACCCTGAATCAAAAGCACATGTGCACACACTCTCTCTCTCAAAGAAAGAGCACTTGAAAGATTCACCAAGGTAGACCATATTTCATATTTCCAGGCCATAAAAGAAACTCTAATAAATTTAAAGGAATTGAAATCATACAGAGTCTTGGACTACAATGAAATAAAATGGAAATCACTGACAGAAAGGTACCTAAGATTATCCTAAAATAACTGGAAATTAAACAAGACACTACAAAGAACTCATGCATCAGGGCATAAATCTCAAGGGAAATGAGAAAATACTTTTGAATTGAATGAAAGTATGACGTATCAAAATTTGGAGATGTTTACATTAATAAAGAAGAAAGTTCTGAAATTAATGGTGACCATTACACAACACTATGAATAAACTAAACCACTGAACTGCATTTTTTAAAGGTGGGTTTTACAGTATGTGAATTTTATCTCAATTTAAAATCATTAAAGAAAATAAATATCTCAGTACAAAAATCTAAGTTTCCCCCTTAAACTAAAAACAGAAGAGCAAACTAAACCCAAAGAAAACAAAAGGAAGAAAATAATAAAGAGCAGGGTTTTCTTTTTTTTTTTTTTTTTTTTAAGATTTTATTTACTTATTTGAGAGAGAGCGTGCACAAGTGGGGAGAGAGGCAGGGCTCAATCTCAGGATCCTGGGATCATGACCTAGCTGAAGGCAGGCATTTAACCAACTGAGCCATGTAGATACCCCAAGTGAAGTTTTATAAAAAAATTACAAATAGAAAAATAGAGAAAAATCAATGAAAACAAAAGCTGATTCTTTGAAATGATTGATAAAATTGACAAACCTCTAGCCAGACTACCAAGAGTGGGGGAAAAGACACAAATTACTAATATCAGAAATAAAATAAGGGACACCATTACAGATCCTACAGATGTTAAAAGGATAATGAAGAAACGTTATGAATAACTACATGCCCATTGTATTCATTTTCTACTGCTGCTTAACAAATTACCACAAACATACATAGTGGCTTAACACAACACATTTACTACCTCACACGTTCTGTGGGTTAGGAGTTCATGCTTGGTTTAGCTGGATGCTTTTTAGGGTCTCATAAGGTTGCAATCAAGATGTTGGCTGGGCTGTGTTCTCGTATGAGGGTTTGACTGGCACAGTAAGCAGAATAATGGTTCTCCAAATACGTCAATGCTCTTATCCCCAGAACCTGTGAATATGTTACCTTACATAGCAAACAGGCTTTGCAGATGTGACTAAATGAAGATTGTTAAAATGGGAGATTATTCTGGATTATCTAGGTGGGCTCAATGTAAATATAAGGGTCCTTATAAGAGAAAGAGGCAGGCAGGGAAGTCAGAGAAAGAGATATGACAATGGAAGAAGTCAAGGTGATATGATGTGAGAAAAATATGACCAGCCATTGCTGGCTTGGAAGACAGAGGAAGGGGCCACAAGCCAGAGAATACAGGTGGCCTCTAGAGGTTGGAAAAGGCAAGGAATGGATTCTTCCCCACAACCTCCAGAAGGAATTCAGCCCTGCTGCCACCTTGATCTTTAATCTCATATGACTCATGCACGACTTCTGATCTTCAAAATTATGAGATAATAAATTCGTGTTGTTTTAAGCCACTAGGTTTGTGGAAATCTGTTAGAGCAGGAATAGGAAACTAATATTAAGAAAGAAGAAACTTCCAAACTCACTCAGATTGTTAATAGAATTCATTTCCTACGGCTGTAAGACTGATGGCCCTGGATTCTTGCCTATTAGGTGGAGGCCATCCTCACCTTCTATAGAGTCTTAAACTGATAAAGAACTTCTGTAAAAAACCTATAGTTAACATAACTTAATGTTGAAAAACTGAATGTTTTCCTCCCTAAGATTGGATATCTTCTCTTACCACCCCTATTCAACATCATCCTGAAATCCTAGCCAGTAAAATAATGAATGAAAAACAAAAAGCAAACAAAAAGAAAAAAAAAAGAAAAACAAAAAGCATACAGATTGGAAATACATAAAACTGTTTCTTTTCATAGACAACATGATTGTCTACATGAGAAACCTCAAGGAATCTACCAAAAAAAAAAAGAAAGGTCTATAACTAATATATGAGTTTATCAAGATCACAGGATACAAAAGTAATAAAAAACCAATTGTATGTCCCTATACTGGCAATGAATAATCGGAAATTGAAATTATGAAAACTGCACATAAAACATCGAATATTTTAGTATAACATAATATGTGCAGGATCTAAAATGCCAATAAAAGAAATCAGAGGAAACCTAAATACATTAAGAGATATACAATGTTCATGAGTTTGTAAGAGTTAATGTTATGATGACAATTTTCCCCAAACTAATCTAAAGATTTAACACAATTCCAATTAAAATTCCAACAGGATTTTTTGTACAAATCAACAAGCTGTCTCTAAAATGTACATGGAAAGACAAAGGTACTAGAACATCCAAAGCCATGGTGCCTGAGTGGTTCAGTTGGTTAAGCCTCAGTTATTTAAGCGTCTGCTTTCAGCTCAGATCATGATCCCAGGGTAAAAGATGTTCAACATGATTAGTCACTAGGGAGATCAAAACCACTCTGAGGTACCACTTATATCCACTACAATGTCTATAATGAGAAAAAAAACTGAAAAATAACAAGTGTTGGCGAGGATATAGAAAAATGGGAATTCTCATACAATATTGCTGGGAATGTAAAACGGTTCAGCCACTGTGGAAAAAAGTTTGGCAGTTCCTCAAAAAAAATTTTTTTTTCAGTTCCTCAAAATTAAACATAGAATTACCATATATTACGTGGTTCTGAGTTTCAAATTCCTGGGAGAGACTATGATAGCACCAATTTGAGTGTCTACCTCTGGATCAACTGACAACAGCCAGGGGTGAGTTGCCTTAGTCTGAGAAGGCCACGGAGATCTTATCCTTGTGCTGTAGAGCCACTCACAGCAAAGGGGAATTGTGTGCTAAGTAGTTGCCCCAAGAGATACGTATTATAAGCAAAAAAGGTGCACTGATTACCTTCCACTGAAAGTCACCATCAGATTATGGAAAGTACAGAATAGGATTCAGTGGCATTCTGATTATCCTCCCCACCCCCCCAAGCTCCTCAATATCCCAACAGATTTTTTTCTTTCTAAGGCTTAAGAGAAAACACACTCATTGTCACGTTTATATTTTAAAATTGTGTTTGACCCTGGGGCACCCAGGTGATGCAATTAAGGGTCCGACTCCTGGTTTCGCCTCAGGCCACGACCTTGAGGTTGGTGAGATTGAACCTCGCATCAGGCTCCTTGCTCAGCACAGAGTCTACCTGAGATTCTTTCTCCTCCCTGCTCCTCCTGCTTCTGCTGTTTCAGATAAATAAACCTTTTTAATTTTTTTTAAAGATTTATTTATTCATTTATGATAGACATGGGGGGGTGGAGAGACACAGGAGGAGGGAGAAGCAGACTCCATGCCAAGAACCCAACGTGGGACTCACTCCCGGGACTCCAGGATCACGCCCTGGGCCAAAGGCAGGTGCTAAACCGCTGAGCCACCCAGGGATCCCCTAAACCTTTATTTAAAAGTAAAAACTTTGACCTACTGACAGAAGATCATATGCATTTTCATTCAATCTTTTATCTAAAAGATAACACTTTTAAATGTTTATGGTGGTCTTTAACATGCAATTACTTTCTCAAAAACTCATAGGGGTTCCTTATTACCTACCATATTAAAATATCTAACTATTTAGCGTTCTTTATCAAATAGCTTCTCTCTGCCTTTCTGAACTCATTATTTATTAAACGTTTATTGAGGGTCACCTGGGTGGCTTAGTTGGTTAAACATCTAACTTTGACTCACATTATGATCTCAGGGTCCTGGAATTGAGCCCTGCATTAAGCTCCACATTTGGCAAGGAGTCTGCTTATCCTTCTGCCCTTCTCCCTGCTGGTACTCTCTCTCTCTCTCTCTCTACCTCTCTCTCGGGCTCTAATAAGTAAAATCTTTTTTTAAAAAAACCCATTTGTTGAATAAACAATGATCTCTTCTTTCCAGAAACTAACATGGATATGCTGTCATTAAGATTTGTCAATCTAAATGACAAGAACTTATGGACATAATGGCATCAAATTTCTGAACTGAGATCATCCTAGAATATTTATGGCATATGTTTGGTATAATTAAAAAGTAAGGAAAAAAACAGTTGAAAACATAATCTCTATCTTGCAACAACAGTTCTGTGTGGTACACACTTCATTCCAGCAGTCTTTGACCCTGTCTTGTCAGACTCCTGGTTGCCCCCCCACCCCGACATACATTGTTCACCCTCACCTTACTTCTTATTTTTTTAAACATATATATTTATTATTGAAGTACTGTTGACATAGAATATTAGTTTCAGGTATACCACACAGTGATTTGATCACTCCCCCCCCTTTTTAAGATTTTATTTGAGAGGAAGAAAGAGCACAAGAGGGGAGGGACAGAGGGACAGGGAAAGGGAAAAGCACACTCCCCAGCAAACAGGGAGCCTGGCACCAGGCATGATCCCAGGACCCCAGAACCACAACCTTAGCCAAAGGCAGATGCCCAATGAACTGAGCCATCCAGGCACCTGTGATTTGACAATTCTGTACATTACTCAGTACTTGCCATGATAAGTGTAGTCACCATCTATCACCATACAACGTTATTACAATAGTAGTGACTATATTCCCCATGCTGTACTTTTCATCTCCATGATTTATTTATTTAATTACTGGAAGTATGTACCTCTTAAACCCTCTCACCTATTTTACCCATCTGCCCATCCATCTCCCCTCTGGCAACCACAAATTTGTTCTCTGTATTTATAAGTCTATTTTTGTTTGTTTCTTCACTCGTTTTGTTTTTTAGATTCCACAACTGAGTGAAATCATATGGTATTTGTCTTTTTCTGACTTATTTCACTTAACATAATACCCCCTAGGTACATCCATGTTGTCACAAATGACAGCATTTCATTCTTTTTTATAACTGAGTAATATTCGTGTGTATGTAGTACATTTTATTTATCCATTCATCTACCAATGGACACTTGGATTGCTTCCATTTCTTGACTATTGTAAATAATGCTGCAATAAATATAGGGCTATATTTTTATTTTTATTTATTTATTTATTTTTAAATTTTTATTTATTTATGATAGTCACACACACAGAGAGAGAGAGAGGCAGAGACACAGGTAGAGGGAGAAACAGGCTCCATGCACCGGGAGCCCAATGTGGGATTCGATCCCGGGTCTCCAGGGTCGCGCCCTGGGCCAAAGGCAGGTGCCAAACCGCTGCGCCACCCAGGGATCCCAAGGGCTATATTTTTAAATTAGTGTTTTTGGTTTTGGGGGATAAATACCCAGTAGTAGAATTACTACATCATATATTTCTATTTTTAATTTTTTGAGGACCTTCATATTGCTTTCCACAATGGTTGCACCAATACACATTCTCACCAAAAATTTATGAGGGTTCCCTTTTCTCTACATTCTTGCCAACACTTGTTATTTCTCATCTTTTGATATGAAGTGATACCTCAAAGAATGAGACTGGACCACTTTCTTACACCATACACAAAAATAAACGCAAAATGTATTAAAGATCTAAATGTGGGACATGAAACCATCAAAGTCCTAAAAGAAAACATAGGTAAACTCTTGGACATCAGTCTTACCAATATATTTATAGGTATATCTTCTCAGGCAAGAGAAATAAAAGTAAAGATAAACTAATGGGACTACCCCAAAACAAAAGCTTTTGCACAGCAAAGGAAGCCATCCACAACACAAAAAGCAACCTACTGAATGGGAGAAAATATCTGCAAACCATTCACCTGAAGGGCTTAATAACCAAAATATATAAAGAACTTCTACAACATCCAAAAAATAATCATAATAATCTGATTTAAAATGGGCAGAGGACCTGAATAGACATTTTCCAAAGAAGACATACAGATATGGCCAATAGACACATGAAAAGCTATTTGACATCACTAATCATCAGAGAAAGGCAAACCACCTTACGTCTTCTTTTGCTATTCGTTAGGCCTTGAAATGCTATCTTGTGCATCATCATTCTATTCTGTGCCCCTCATTAGGAGAAATACAGTAAATCCTCTTCAAAAAGTTTGCACTTGGGACACTAGGGTGGCTCAACAGTTGAGTGCCTGCCTTCGGCCCAGGGCATGATTCTGGAGTCCAACGATCGAGTCCCACATCAGGCTCCCTGGATGGAGCCTGCTTCTCTCTCTCTCTCTCTGTCTCTCATGAATAAATTAAAATCTTTAAAAACAAATTTGCACTTGGGGCACGTGAGTGGCAGTGGTTAAGTAGAGTCTGCCTTTGGCTCAGGTTGTGATCCCCGGGTCCTGGGATTGAGTCCCACATCCTCTTCGCAGGGAGCCTGCTTCTCTCCCTGCCTGTGTCTCTGCCTCTGTGTGTGTGTGTGTGTGTGTGTGTGTGTGTGTGTGTGTGTGTGTGTGTGTCTCTCATGAATAAATAAAATCTTAAAAAAAAAAACTTTAACCTCTTCATACCCGAAACAATCCTTATAGTAAAAAGCTGTCTTTTCTGAACATGAGAAGAACTTTGTGTGTACTTTTTAAGAAATAAGAGAATTTTATAAATTCTCATACTGCTTGTAATACTTAAATATCAACAATAAGTTAAATGACCATTGTGTTCTCCTTAATCCAAGCTTCTTCATGAGGTTATCGGTCTCTCTCCTTGGAATTCCCATTGCATTTCATTCCTCTTTTGAGCATAATTCACTGTTTTATATTATGGCTCTCTGTCAATGCTTACTTCCTCTATGAGATTACAACTCCTTCTGAGATAGTACTGTGTCTTAATCTTATTTGCACTCCTTCTGGTTCTCAGCACAATGCCTGACATACTATAGATGCACAATACACAGGTGTTTTTGAATGAAGAAAAAATTAACCACAAGAGGTTTCTATGGTGATATTATTACAGCTTTTTTCTTCCATATAGGCCTGTCAGCCTGGAAATAAAACACTTACTAAAAACAGTTCAGAGACTCCTATCTATGAAACTGTTTGTATGATATAATTCTGAACAAGGTTAGGGGCTTCCAAGCTATAGAGAAAGCTGTCTGCTCTCTTGTGTTACTTTTAAAGCAAATAAAAAGGTTCCTGAGATATAAATACTAAGTCTAGAACTCCATATATTAGTGAAATAAATGCTAAGTCTAGAATTCCATATATTAGTGGTTACTATCCTTTTTCTTAGTGGCAGTACGGTAAAATAGGAACTGAACTCAAATAGGTCTGAACTCAAGAATTTAACATCAGGCTCCCTGCGTGGAGCCTGCTTCTCTGTCTGCCTGTGTTTCTGCCTCTCTCTCTCTCTCTGTGTCTCTCATGAATAAATACATAAAATTTAAAAAAGAGAGAGATAGAGAGAGAGAGAAAGGGCAGCCCGAGTGGCTCAGTGGTTTAGCGCCTGCCTTCAGCCCAGGGCGGGATCCTGGAGACCGGGATCAAGTCCCACATGGGCTCCCTGCATGGAGCCTGCTTCTCTTTCTGCCTGTGTTTCTGCCTGTGTGTGTGTGTGTGTGTGTGTGTGTGTGTGTCTCATGAATAAATAAATAAAACCTTTTAAAAAAATGAATTCAGAATTTAAGGATTTCAATCTCAGCTCCACCACGTATTAGCTTCGTGACCTTGCAAGTTGTTTAACTTCTCTGTGCCTCACACAGTACAGTCCCTCAAAGTAATAGTATAAAAATTCATGACTTGATATATTTAAAGTTTTTAGAATAGTACCTGGTACTTTGTTTAGAAGTGATAGCATACAACACCCAAGTGCTGATTACTTCAACTGATGAATCACTAAATTCTTACTCTGAAAATAATAATACATTATATGTTAATTAAATTGAAATTTTTTTTTAAAAGGGGGCTAGGAATATGTAGTACTAACTATATTGCTCTTCTATTCCCTATTGATAAGTTCCAAGATGTTAAGGACAAAATGAGTTTTGTTTTTATCCCCTATTACCCGCCTAGCACAGTATGTAACAAATAGTAGACGCTCAAAAAATGACGCGAATTGTATTGGAAACATGTATGAGTCCACAAGAAAATGAAGGTGTGTTGATGTAAATGAAATTGCAAAGGGTTCTTGGCATATCGTTTGCGTATCTTCACTTATTTCTTTATAGTTAGTTGTTAGGTGCTTTATGACTTGATCTTTTTCTTGCCCTCTTCAGAGCATGCACTTTGGTGTAATGCATGTTATATCCCTGAGGACTGCTGGCCTCCTCACATGCTGGCTATTCAAATAGTCTGAGGGATGAGGCTGCGGCAGGCAAAAGTGGGTTACCTTACAGTACTGCCTGCTGCTGGGGATGGAGGACCAATAACCTCAGAATACAGCGCACAGGAACAGTTGGGCCAGCAGAGCACTCTGTGAAGGCTCATCTGGCCACTCCGCAGTGGGGCACCGCCAAGGTGAGCGCCCTAACGCGCGGGTCGCCCGCCCGGAGGCCCTCACGCTGCAGCAGGGTCTGGCGACGGAGGGAAGGGCTCCGGCCAAGGCCGCCTGGATGAGTCATTCTCACCTCCCCAGGCAGGTGCGGGTGGCCGGACGCGCCGCCTCGGCTGCCAGGAGCCGGGAGCCGAGAGCCGCCGCCGCGGAGCCCCTTCCCGGGACGCCTCCTCTGGGCCAGCACTGACCTTGCCGCTGGCAGCCCGACTGCCGAGAAGACCCGGCGCCGCAGAGCCGGACACTGGTCGACGGTGCCCACTGGCACCCGGACCCACAGGTGTCGGAGCCCGCCGCCGGCCTCCTGCGCTGCCTCAGCGCCTCCTCCCCACGCGAGGTCGCCAGCCGAGCCCCGAGGGCCGCGGCACGAGGCTCAGGAGCACTGGGCGGGGCGCGCGCCCACCGGCCCGCGGAGGTCTTCTCGCGCGGGCGCACGCGCCGCAGCCGCGCGGGGCGGGGGTGGGGCGGGTGGGTGTGCTTGGGGCGCGCGCGCCGCCGCCGCCGCCGCCGCCGCCGCCGCCGCCGCCTCAGCCTGCTGCTCCGCCTGCGCCTCCTGCTCCCGGCGCTCGGCCCCAGCACGCCGGCTCCCGAGCGGCCATGGGCGGCGCGGGGTCCGCAGTGTAGAGTCCGCCAGTCCCGGACCCGCGTCCCGCACCCTGACGGTCCCGGTAAGCGGGGGCGGGGGCGGCGGGGACTCGGCAGGCACCCTAAGGGACGAGCCTGCGGGCCGCGGACAGCCCTTTGGGGACTGTGAGGTGTTGTGTGGCAGCAGCCCCTAAGGGAGTCCCTGTGTAAGTGGATAAACCCCGAGGGTCCCCGCCTCTGCCGCTGGGAGAGTCCCGGAGGCCGTTCGGGGAGCCGCCCCCACGGAGGACCCCTGTGTGAAGGGGGACTCCAGGGCTCTCTCTGAGGAGCAGCGTGAGGGGCACTGTCCCCGCAGAGAGACCAGACCGTCTGTAGAACTCGCGGAGGCCAAGGGTAGTCTCTGGTGCTCTCAGTGGAAGACCATTTGAGAACATAGGGGAGCCTCGGGAGCCTGCGCGGTGGAGCGGGACCGCACAGAGGGAGGACTCCTGTGTGAAGGAATACCTTAGGCTGAGCGCTAGAACCGCCGGAAGGAATGAATCTCTGACTGGAAGGAGAGGAGGCTGCTACGGGATCTAGGCCAGGAGTAACTTCCCCATATGCACCAAAGGAATTTGGCCTTGACTTTTCTAGGGGTCAGTGTGCCCGAAGTTGTGTCCCTCCAAGGTGGTTGAGGGGCTGGGGCCCTGCGGGGCTGCTGCCTTTGTCCATTCCTTCCCGCAACCCCGTTAGAAATTTATTCTCCGCGGTAGCCCAGATTGGCTCCAGGCTGGAATTTGTGGAGGCAGGAACTTCTCTTAGAGCAAAGGGCATAGGGGAAGGGAGGACCACTGAGGCCTCTGAAGCAAAGATGGGAGACTTGAGGCCCTGGGCTCGACTGTCCATAAGCAAGCAGTTAAGATGAGGTGGAGTAATTGATCCTGGCTGGTCCTGGAAGAGAAAGCCCTTTGAACGGAGGAAAAAGGATGCATGAGATTATTGAGCTCCAGTGTTTAAACATGTAACTCTTCTAACAACCTTGTGATATTATCCCTTCAGTGATAATTAAACTGAGACTCAGAGATTTTAAGCAATTTGTGAAAGGTTACAGAGGTTGGAATCATGAAATATGTTTTTTCAGATTTTATTTGGGAAGAGATATCAAAGAGAGACAGAAGCAAGAATTATGTTTGCTTAAGTTTAAGAGGTAAAACTATATAAAACTCTTAGAAGAAAAACGGAAATATCTTCAAAACCTTGGATTTGGCAGTGGTTTTTTAGGTATAACATCAAAAGCACAGACGAGAAAAAATAGAAAACTTGGACCTCCTCAAAATTTAAACTTTTGTGCATCAAAGGATTCACTGAAGAGAGAAAGGACAACCCATGGAATGGGAGAAAATACTTGCAAACCATATATCTGGTAAGTGATCAACATCTACTATGCATAAAGAACTACAAGTCAACGACAACAAAAACTACACTCAGTTCAAAAATGGAAAGGATGTGAATAGACATTTCTTCAAAGAAGTTACATAAATGCCTAACCAGCACTATTCTCAAAAAAAAAAAAAAAAAAGAAAAAAGAAAAAACCAGAAAATAATGTGAAGATATGGAGAGATTGGAATGCTAGTACATTGCTAAAGAAATGCAAAGTAGTGCAGCTGCTGTAGAAATGTTTTATGGTTCCTCAAAAAGTTACAAAGAATTTTCATATGACCCAGCATTTCTACTCTTTAGTGTATATCCAAAAGAAATGTGGTATGATATGGAAACTGGCCAAATTACAAATTTGGTAGCTCTCTCCTGTGATCAAAGAAATGACCGATTTTGTTGTATTGGTTACCTGTCATCATTCCTGCTAACCCCAACTCAGTAATCAGGTTCCATCTCTGAGGAAGCACAGTGGATATGATGTGTTCAGGATTATACTGTTTCTAGAAACAAGTTCTGAAGAATTGGTCTTATTAGACCCTTCTGCTCCACTTTGAACTACAGAGAGGATACTGACACTGTGATCTCAAATAAACTCTTTGATTCCTTCAATCATCTTTGCAGCATTTCTTTAAGAAAGATTTATTCAGGCCAGCCTGGGTAGCTCAGTGGTTTAGCACTGCCTTCGGCCCAGAGTGTGATCCTAGAGACCTGGGATCGAGTACCACATCGGACTCCCTGCATGGAGCCTGCTTCTCCCTCTGCCTGTGTCTCTGCCTCTCTCTCTCTCTCTCTCATGAATAAATAAAATATTTTTTTAAAAAAGAAAGATTTATTCAGCTCTTGTGCTGTGTAAAGCAGTGTAAACTATTCTGATTGTTCCTCCTTCCTGAATCCAAAGAAAATCTGGAACTCCTATTTTTACCTGTGGAACTTACTGATTTGAGTTGTTTTCCCCACTTCCCTTCTCAGAGGTTTCTTTTACTTTATTAGTTTTCTATTACTCTGCAACAAATTACCACAAATATGGTGTTTTAAAATGGTACACGATTTATGATCTCACAGTTATGGTCTGACAAGGTGGCAAAGTATTGGCTGAGCTGTGTTCTCATCTGGAGGCTTGCATGGGGAAGAATCTTCCAAGCTCACTCAGGTTGTTGGCAGAATTCATTTATCTGCAGTCATAATAACCGTGGCCCTGGATTCTTGTTAATTCTTAGCTGGAAACTACACATAGCATCTAAAGACCACCTACAGTTCCTAGAGGGTAAACGAACCACCCCCCCCAACATGGCCACTTCAAGGTCTGTCCACACTCAAGAAGATGGGATTACACAAAGCACGAACACCAGGGAGTGGGAACATGGGGGAAGCCACCTTAGAGACTTCCTCCATAAAGAATACCTAGAAAAGGTTTAGTTTGCTCTTATTTCTTCCATTTTGTTTGGCTAACGGGGCCTATTCTATTTTCTTGTCTCTTTGGGATTTACCACCCCTTTGCCCCTGGTGTCTGAAGTTTTTTTCAAGCCCTTCTCAAATTACCACAAATTCCTCAACATGAATGTTGTCTCTATGATAATATCTTCTATCTCTCTTTTGTTCTTTGATAAGGACACAGAAAACCCCAGTTCCACTTATCTGCTAAAGAAGTACTCATTAAGCATAAATAGTGGGGTATTTCTGAATTGATTTTTTTTCTTTTTCTTTAAAAAATATTATTTATTTATTTGATAGCACAAACAAGGGGGGTGGTGGGCAGAGGGAGAGGGAGGAGCAGGTTCCCCACTGAGCAGGGAGCCTGCTACAGGGCTCCATTTCAGGACCTGGAGATCATGATTTAGGCTGCTTAACTGACTGAAACACCCAGGTACCTCAACTGATTTCCTTTTTAACCTGGATGTCTCTCCTAGGACTTCTTTCACACATGGAAAGCAATTTTTTTTTTTCTAAACCATTCATTTATTTCTAACATTGCTAGTTATGGTTGGGAGAAACAACCTACAATGGGCTCTTAGCATTCCTGAATGTTTTTACTGGGTATGTCAAGAAAGTAGGGCACTGTTTTCCAGGCCATTTCTTGAAACTGTATTTACAACAAGCACCTTGAAAGAAGGCACATCTCTCCCTGGACAAAGACCAGACTGCTTTTTCTTCCTATAAAAGGGGTGGGCCAAAAAATTAAAAGGAGTGGACCCCAAATCTTAGCATTCCTCTCCTGTAACACAGACTACTGTAAGTAGGCATCTGTCATAGATGTATCTGTCATATATGTCACTTATTTTTTTAGAGATTAAAACTGATTTTATTGATTTCTGAAGCACCTCGTGCATATTTTGGAGCTTGCAGCCCTGAACCAAGCCCATCTCTTGGTCCTCAGGCCAGACTGAATATAGACATTGGGGAAGGGGACACAAAGAGTGGTGGGTATATACCTGAGTTGTGAGTGTCCACCTAAGAGTTGTGATCTGTTGGGTGAAGATTTTGGGTTGGTGAATTCCTGCCAGAGCCTAAGCAGTGTTTGACAACCTCTAGGATGGCCGAGGTGCAGAGGAGTCCTATACTAAAGGTCCTGGTGCCTGGTGTTGAGAAGTGAGGAGGCAGAGGATGAGGGAGGTATAATGACTTGCTTCAGCTTTACCTCTGCTGATGAGTTCCTTGTGCATATACCCTTTCGTCAGATTGAGATTCTGGAGGAGGGGGAGAAGAAGTGTGCTAGTTTATCCTACTCTCACCCAGTGTCAGTAGGTCCACTATATTTTTAGGACAGGCACCTAGGCCAGGCTCTGAGATACAGCTCCTAGGTATGGTTGTTGCAAGTGTTGGAAATCTCCAAACCTCTTCAGCCCCAGGTCCCAGGCACATTTGCTTCTGCCTGGATGGGGGATCCAAGGCCACAGATGCTCCCAGCTTGACAGGAAGGAGCCAGGGAAGGGTATAGCGGGAATTTCAGCTTAGAGGCTGGGTTAGTCCCAGAGGACTGGGCTGGGCCCTTGCACACTTTTCTGTTTAACAAGAGTCAAACAGCCTGGGTACCTAGCTGAACGCTGAGCACTACAGGGACATCCTGCCCTGATGACTATGCAGGTGTTACTGAAGGAACTATGAGTTCCTGGAGTGCAGTTGACTCATATTGTCATAACTATGTGATATTTGTGCATCTAGTGCAGGTACAGGTGTAGCTATGTATGGTTTAGGTAACTGTGCTTAGAATAGCATTGATATAGTGGTTACAGATTGGAGGTAGACAGTGGTAAGCATAAGGCAAAGTATAGATTTTGGGGGTAATTGCCACCAGTATTCCCTTGAAAGGGTGTGTCCGTCTGCTTTATTCTTCCCTTAGAGTCTGTGTCTGCTGAGGCTGGGGGTCAGGACCCTGCAGTAAACTGAGGACACTCCTGGGGATGAAGATGGGTGTATAGGTGAGGGATGGGGCTGCTGAAGAGGGCAGTGGATTCACTGCTGACCTTGTCATTTCTTTGAAAGCCCACGGCCAAGTTGTTGAGACCAGGGGTATGCATGTGAAACCAGGACTATCCTTAGTAAAGCACAAGCATGGGACAGGAATTATAAAACAGAGTTTATTTTATTTTTATTTTTTTATTTTGTTTTCTATTTAATATTTATTTTTTATAAATTTATTTTTTATTGGTGTTCAATTGCCAACATATAGAATAACACCCAGTGCTCATCCCATCCAGTGCCCCCCTCAATGCCCGCCACCCAGTCATCCCCACCCCCCTCCCACCTCCCCTTCCACCATCCCTGGTTCGTTTCCCAGAGTTAGGAGTCTCTCATGTTCAGCAGAGTTTAGAGGAGGGAAAGAAAGACAAGCCTGGTTTAAGGTGTGGCCTAGGCGGCTTTATGGAGGAGAGCAACTTTGGGGGATGAATTTGGACCGCATTTGTGTTTGTCGGTCTGTATCTGTTTGCAAGGGTGAAACCTGTGTTTGTGTCTGCCTGTGTGCTTGTGGCAGTGTCTGCTCCAGCATGTCTGACTCAGGGTGTTCTTGAGTCTATGCAGGTGTGTTTCCTGGGCATGTCTCTGGGCACTATTCTGAATTAGTTTTGGAGTGGCCTCATTGAATTTGTGTCTTTGTGTTTGTGTATCTGTGTGGCTGGATATCTGTGTCCATGTGTCTCTATGTGTGGGATTCGGCTCTGGCCTCTCACTTTACCCTGACACTCCCCAGCTGCCAGCATCATTTACCGCCAGCATCATTTACCGTCCCGCTGTCTGGATTCCCACGGGTCCAGCTGCCTGCCCAGGGTCCTGCCCTCGTGGCCTCTGTAACAGGCCTGACCTTGGGGCGATACACTCTGGAAAGCCCCCAGTATGCTCCTTTCCTGGCCACAGACCCAGAGAAGCTACCGTCGAGGCGGGAAAAGGGGGGCAGTTGGCAGCACCCGCCCCTCCTTCTGGAAACGGAGATCTCCCTCTGGCCCCTTCCCAGGCCCCCTTTCCCTCCCCATGCTCTCATCCAGACCAAGTATTCAGGGTCCTGGCCTCGCTGTCTCTGGGGATAGGAATGAACAGTCCTCTGCAGGCCCAGCCAGACCTAAAGGGATCTGGTCCTCTGTGTCCCCCAGCACCTTACATTGTGTTCATTCCTCATACCCCACCTAAAGTCCGGGCTGTCTTCCCTTCTTTCCTCTCCCTGCATCGGACACAGCAACCATTCTTGTTCTTCATTCTGTGACAGCCCTGGCCTCTGCCATGGGCCTCTGAGCCCAGTGGAACATTAGGCTTTGGATGGCTGGGAAAGAGAAGAAGCCCAGCCCACTCTCACATGGTGCAGGAAGTAGCATCTGTGGGGTTTATTCCTGTTCTCATTCTGAGTTCACTGCCTTCCCTGGATGGGCCGTGGTAAGCAGGTACGGAAATGAAGCAGTCATGGTCTCTATCCTCTAGGACTCAATGTTTGACAGGAGAAGTGATTTTGTGGAGAAGCCACTCTCCTGCACTGCAGTGGTCAGTTGCCTGAAATTCCCTCCATAGAATTCTCAGGTGCCCTCTGCAGAGATTAAGGGAAGGGGTCCATGGGGTCCATGGGTTCCCCATGACACGTTACCTCAGAGCGCCAGAGGTGAACTCCAGGGTTCCCTAGCAAGCACTGATATATTCCTAGCATCTACCACCAATTCTGGAGTAGTAAATGCTTGAGTTTCTGTAAAAATTCTGATTTTTACCTCTCTTGAGCCTAGGAAAACTGGAGGGTGGGGGTTGTGCTAGGGTTATGAGATGGGATGAACAAGGCTTCATCCCTCAACAGCATCCTACATGAGTCATGGGCTCTGGCCCCTGTCTTCTCTCAGCTCTTGACTTTGCTGAAAACTGAGAATCCTGAAGGTGTTTGTTCCAGCTCATCTTTATACCCTCAACCCTTTGTTGTAAGACCTTGGTCAGCACTATGAACTCACACTGCTCTGGGACAGGTAGTAGTGTTAGGGGACCATGGGAAGGACCTGCTCCACCTAAGTCAGGATGTGTGCACATTAACCTTGTCTTCCCACATGATGCTGCTGTGATCTTTTCTGGGTCATTCTCTTCATGCCGAGTCCTCCCTCATGTCTCCTTGTTCTGTGGCTGTCTGCCTAACTTCCACTAGGCAGGGAGGATGTGCCTGTCATAAGATCTCCTTTGGTCTTTGGGGATGCCTTAGGAAAACACCTGGAGGTTGCTGGCTCAACAGACCTGGGCCTTATATCTTCTCACCTTGGGAGCCACAACGGGGGCTGGTCCCCCATCTCTTAAGCACAGAGTCATCATTTAGAGCAGGGACACATTCATGTTTCTTCCCATCCTGGCTTTTTTCCCATCCTGCTAGCAGTAGACATGTTGTGCTAAGTGCTAGGGTCCTATCGTGGACGAGAGGCCTGCCATTGCCTCTTGGTTTGATGGATGTTGAATTTCTTTAGGAATCAATGAAGTAGAGTCATCCCACAGTCCTTCATACTGTATCATAGGGAGACTGCAGCATTTCTTACACTTCCTCTAGCTCTTGGCTCATGTGGGAATGCAGAGGTTTCACCTTCTGAGAAATGTGAGGTATCCAAAACAGAGGTGCATCCCATCTACTCAGAGCAACCTTTATTCCTGCCTGCCAGTTCTCTCCTCCTACCCTTTAAACATATCTAGTCTTTGAACATTAAGATGCTATACCTGTCCTCTTTGTCTCTAGCCTCATGCACTAGGCTCCACACATCTAGAACTTCCCTGAAATCTCTCCTGCCATTCTAATCATCTGAGAGCATTGTCATACACATAATCAGCAGAGGAAACACCTTTTTCTGATGACTGGATATGGACTGTTAGCGATGAAACATCAAAATGACACCAATGGTTTCAGACTGAACGGACAAGAGGAAGTGCCATTAACTGACGTGGGAAACACTGCAATTGGAATAGGTCTGGTATGTGTGATTGGGTCGTGTTAAGGGGGCAGGGAATTAGGATTTCACTTTTGAGATGAATATTGGACAACCATGTGTATATGTTTGGGTTTTTAAAAAAGATATTTATTTATTTATTTATTTATTTATTTATTTATTTATTTATGAGAGAGCACAAGTTGAGGGGAGGGACAGTGGAAGAGGGAAAAGCAGACTCCCCACTGAGCACAAAGCCTAACTCAGGGCTGGATCCCAGGACCTTGGCACCATGACCTGAGCTGAAGGAAGATGCTTAAATGACTAAGCCATCCAGGTAGCCCTGTATAAATTGTTTAGACAGTTTTTTTTCAAGATTTATTTATTCATGAGAGACACACAGAGAGAGGCAGAAACACAGGCAGAGGGAGAAGCAGGCTCCATATAGGGATTCTGACGTGGGACTGGATCCTGGAACTCCAGGATCCTGCCCTGGGCTGAAGGCAGGCGCTAAACCGCTGAGCCACCCAGGGATCCCCTGATTAGACAGTTTGGTCACACAAGCCTACTCGGTAATGATCTCTATAGAGGTAAAGCCTGTCTTTGGTGATTGTTTTGTCTGGCATAGTTCCTGACACATATCAAGTACACAAATATTTTAATTGTCAAATGCAAGATGCCTCTCAAGGTCATTTTTATTGTGAACTTTTTATGTGACCCTCGAGTCCTTTTCATCAGCTGAGTACTTCCTTCTATGGCAGGACCTCACACACCATTGTGCTCATCACATTGATGTAATAATTTATCTGCTTCCTCAGTCCAGGTTTGGATTCAAGTCTATTAAGTATTGCCATGCACCAACCACTATCCTAAGCCCTGGGGATATGAGATTCTATTGTAATTTTTTAGGAGAGAAAGGGTGAGAAACTAAATCAGAAGCAGAGGCAGTAAACATAGAGGAAAGGGGCAACGTGAGGTTCTATAAAAATTAGAACCAGTGACTGACTTGATGTATGGTTTGTGCAAAAAAGTGGATGTATAGTGATATTCCCTGACATTAGAAAGGAGTTTGATGGGGCAGAAGGTGTTTGGAAACTTTGAATTAATTTGCATTGTCTTTGGAGCAAGATGGAGCTTCCTTCTATCTATTGGCTATACAGTTGAAGCTCAGAAGAAAGACTAGAGCAAGTGACTTTGGGAATCATCAGTATATTAACAGCAATTGAGGTTTGGGTATGGATATACAGTTCTCCCCCTTTCCCAGATAAGCTGGGGCTCGGAAATATTAAGTAACTTGTCAAATGTCAGAGTTAGGATTCTAACTCTGATTTTTTTTTCACATTCCATTCTTGTGACTTAGGCCTTAAAATCTGCATCCTTTCTAAGGGTCGCACATTTGGCTTGAAAATGGTAAAAACACATGCTTGAGGATTTTGTAATGCTTTCCTTGTGTTTTGCTGCCCTTTATTCATGTTTATTATCTTTCTCTGAAATCATTCTCTGGTCTGAAATTTCAGTCGAAGTTTCCTTCTGAAGGAGACCCAAATTTTTTATTCATACAGAACCTTATATTGAGTGGAATAAGCACAACCTTCAGCTATGCTGTTCTGTTGTAGCCTCCTTAAGGGCCAGGATTCCAGTCCTCCTTCCACGGGCACCATTGCCTGCCCCAACTCAGTTAATGGAGAATTAGGACAGGTCCATTCACACCTCTTTGGGAGGTCAGGGAATATTAATCTGATGGCCACCGTTAAGAGATCCACTTCGTGGCAATGGCTATAGAGGCTGGTGGTGGTGCTGGAGTTGAGGGTGGGAGTGCAGGTTGACTGAAGAGGAAGTGGGAAAGGGCTCTAGTATTGACTTACTATGGCAAGTTATTGGAGGGTTCGTAAAACAGGTCTGTAGGAGGAACTTCATTTAGCCTATATGTAAGGGAATATATAGGCAAGATATGGTGAGATCAGCTTGCCTCTCAGTCTTTCTCTTGGGTAGTTCTTGGTAGTTCTGGCATAGTTCATAGAATTTCACATTATCTTTCCCTTAATGATAAACACATATTACTACAAAATAGCCAATTATTGGATAGTCCAGAAAAACCAAAGGGGCCACAGTCCCTATTCAGTGCTGAGCAGCTTATCCGGTTTAGAGTCTCATGTGTGGCATTAAATTCTGGATCCCTGGCCACCTTCTGTGACTGTTTAATGGAACAGAACACTTTAGAAAAGTTTCCTAACTGCTTTTGTTTGTCTGCTTTAACAGTAAAAGTGCTTCTAAAAACAAACAAACAAACAAACAAAAAAAAACCAGTAAGTGGTTCTGATGCTTTCTGAAATGCATGGGGACATACTGAAGAAAGGGGGAATGATGACAGGCACCGAGGACAGGAGGAGGCAGACTAATCGGTGCTATCTTTGGCTGGGGAGAGGACAAGAGTCATCCTCTGAGGAGAAGACACTGGGCAGATCCTGGGAGCTGAATACAGCTGAATTCGACACTGTACAATGTGCACGAACACATCAAAATAAACATATACAGTCACATAATCATGTGTACGTATGTTCAGGAAGGGAAGACTGGTAAAAGGAGAAAGTGGAGAAGGATTGCAGTTATAGGTGGTATAGAAATGAGACATAGCAGTAAGGCTGGGTACAAGCTGCTGGCAGTACTTGACAAGATGGGATGTCTTTAGAAAAGACAAGATTGAATGTCTTTAGAAAACCACTTGTGATAGGGGTGGTAGAAGGGGAGGAGGGCGGGGGGTGGAGTGAATGGGTGACGGGCACTGGGGGTTATTCTGTATGTTAGTAAATTGAACACCAATAAAAAATAAATTAAAAAAAAAAAAAGAAAACCACTTGTGTTTGTGGTTCTTTCCCAGCCGTTTCAAAACTTAGACAGCTGCTCTTAAGTACACTAAGGACAAACAGATTGAAACTCAGATTTAGTCACCTACTTTCCCCCAAAGCACTTGAACCTTGGGTTGACTTGCTGGCACCGACTCTTTTGAATGCAAAGTAAATTGGTTTTGTTCCCTTATCTTACCCTCGTCAGGAACATGTCAGTCTCTGTCCCAGGTACTCAGACGTCCATCTACATGCTCCCACTCCCTGATTCTCTCCCTGTCAGCCCTTGGGAGTGGGGGACAAGCCCCTCTTCATGGCCTACTGTGATCTCCATTCCAAAAGTCACTCATTCCATGCAGCTGGCAGGCAGTGGAGGCGAGCTATGGGCAAGAGAGTTACAGCAGCCTCGCAGATGAGTTCTCCAGAAAGATCTTGCCAATTACCAACAGGGAGCAGAGGAGGGGGGATTCTATCATTTGCTTTTAATATCCTGTCATATTAGCTACCTGCTTTTGATAAACACAAAGTACCTCCTCAAGGTTGGAGCACTGTGGCACTCCTCTAAAACCCTCCCCTGCAGACTGTGGGCCTTTACAGGAGTCATCAGTGAATTCTGCCTGTGGGATTCCTGGCCATTCCTTCTTGTCACTACTATCCTCCTCACGTCCACATTGCTCCTCTGGGCCCAAGGACACCAATGGAAAGCCATGATAGAATTCAAGCCTGACCGTTACGTAGCTTACCTTTCTTCTCTGCTCAAGCCCCTTTATCCACAGTCCAGGGTAGGCTGGGAGGAGTTGTGTGGAAGGCTGACCCAGCTTAAGTGTGGGTTAAAGCTCCTTCTCTAGTTGGGAAGGACATTTTAGCCTCCCTTCATGCCTTGCCTTAACACAGCACAGTGGAGAGAAGGAGGAGACAGACAGTTCTTTGCTTAGGGACATGGATGTATTTTGGGTGGCACTCTGCCCCACCTGTACATTAATGAAAATGACAGTAGCAGCCCTCTTCAAGGGACACAGATGTTGGGGAGCCTACAAAGTCTTTTGATTGTATTGAGTCTTCTTGAGCAGACCAACGTTTCCCTCTAAGGTGAGAGGTGAGATCTAGGGTGCATTCCCTGATTGGGTGACACAAGCCATTCGAGGACAGTGCCTAGGGCAGTGGCGAGGGTGGTCCAGGACTGAGGCAGAATGGAGTTGGTGAGAATGGGAGCGGTGCCGGAGCTTACTGTCTGGGGAATGGGGTCCATCCAAGAAGCCCAGGCACACCTGCTTCTCGGTGGGGGAAGATTGGGCCTTGGAGTTCCCTCTTGTCTTCTGAGTGTTGGTTTGCCCCACCGGACTTTTGGCAGGAGCCAGGATCTTTTGTACATTTTCTTTTCTGGGGTTGGCCACCTTCCCAGCTATAGAGAACATGGATTCCTTATGCCCTTTGCCTTTCATCTTGGAGTTAAAACAGTACAGGAAGGATTTCATCCTACTTCTCAAGCCTGCTTCTGGAAGGCTGGGCCTCTTGTGAGTATGGACTGGCATCTCCTGTCCCTGCAAAACCTGACCTTTCAAAGTTTGGCCCTGCAAAGGCCTAGCCTGAATGAGTTGGCCCAGGAAAGGCTGGCCCTGTGATGCCTGGGGCACCATAGGCTGGACATTCTTAGGAATCCTTGCTGGCTTGAGGATGACACTGAGCTTGGTTAGACTGTCGTGCAGGTCATTCTTCTCGGATACTTTAACCCCAGGGATTCCTGGAGATGGCTCTGGAAGCTTAATCTGAGGGTGATGCCGGGTATTGTGTTCAAAGGGAGCAGCAAGATGAAAATTATGGCTCTTTCGCTGGGGGGTGCGGGGTGCCCTATTCAGAAGTATCCCTTTTGGCCTCTGGGCTTCATCGGGGTCGCTTATTTCTCTTGTAAAGGAGCATGCAAACCCTGCATCCCCTTCCCCATGGTCTCCTGCCAATTTGGGTTTCCCTGGGTCCTCTCTCTTTTCTGCCAGCATGGGGACCTGGGCGGAGTCCTTGCTCTTGCCAGGGCTTTGGGGCTCAGGGCTCCAGGGCTCCTCCAGGCTGGGGCTGTTCGCACTGGCTTCCAGGTGAACACAGAGCACCTGGGCCTCCTTCATGTCTCCGCTGGGCGGTGAGATCTTGGAGGCCCAGTGGGCAGAGCCATGAGGTACTGCTCTTGAACTAGGCTGCTTCTGGTTCTGCTGCACTACCTTTAACTCAATGGCCAGCTGTTCTTTCAGGTGAAGCCATTCTGGATCTGGGGCACGAGGAGCATCTGGTGGGATGGGGAGATCCTGGAGCAGTGTTTTTCCTTGATTGTTTAGACTCCTGAGAGACTCCTGTGTGGATGTGTTGTCTGGGGTTGCCCCAGTTTGTTCTCTGGACTCCCTTGCCTTTATGGGAATTCCCAGTTGTATCTCTAGGATCTTCTTTCTTAGATGGAAATTTAGTTTGGCTAAGATGGGTTTTTTGAGTGTGTAAAGCTCAGAGGCCTCTGCCTGGCTTTCTAGAGGCACCTCCTCGATCATTTGTTCCACCTGTTCTTCCACCTGGCGCTCCTCTGCAGTGTCTGCACAAGTCTTGTTGGCATCTTGAAAGCATGGCCCAGGACTCAGGCACTGCTCTTCAGATGAGATCATCTGAGTCAGAGGTTCAGTAGGGAATTCGCCAGGTCCAGGCACCATTCCTGTGATTACAGCTTGGGTAGAGATTGCCGGTGCCATGGCCCTAGAGAGAGCCACATAATAAAGAGCAGGCAGCCCTGACAAGAAGGCAAGGTACTTGTGCCTCAGAGTCGTCTCCAGTTTCTCAATGGCTCCCTCGGACAGGGCTTGGGGCAGCTTAATGTGTTCAGTGACAGGGTCTGGTGGGGCTTGTTGCTGTTGATCAAGGGCCGTTGGTATCCAGGCCCCAGCTTTCTGTTGTAGGGCAGGGTCAGTTGTGGCCTGTAGCTCCAAGGGCTTGCTTTCTGGGATGCAGGTGAAGGGAGCCACTTGCAGGCCCCCAGGAATTATGCACTGCCAAGAGCTACATACACAAGCAGGGACCTTGCCCTGGTGAATCTGCCCACATTTGGAGTTGATGTGGCTCTGCAATATTGCCTTAGCCTGGTCAAACAAGTGTGGCATGGGGACTGGTACTTGGTCTGTGACTGGAGAGAATGGGTCACCGGCCCCAGGTGCCTCTAGGGCTGTAGGTTGGGGAGCATGCACAGTGGCTAGGGCTGTGCTGCTCCAGGACAGAGTTGACTGATCAGATGAGGACAGGAGCAGTTGGATGGACTCCTGGATCTTCTGGGGCAGGCCCCAGCGATGGTGAATCAACTGCCGCTGGAGATGGAATTCCAGCAGTCTCCGGCCATGCTCCGGGAAGAAAACTAGTTCCCTAGTGAGGACTGTGATGGGCTTCACTGGCCAAGAAGTTTTCTCAGGAGACTGGGCCCTGCCATAGGGCCTATACTGCATGGGGTTCTGGGTATTCTGAGGTCTCTGAAAAACAGCTGACAAGCCCCATCGAAGCTGGAGCTGCCTCTGCAGCAGGTGCCATTCCAAGGCATTGCACTCAGCCAGCGTCAGAAGTGGGACACTGTTTTGAGGTTGTTGGTTGTCAGATGGAATGACCCAGTTTTGGGAAGATGGGGAAGAAGATGCATCTGACTGGGGTGGAGTTTTAGGCAGCAGAGGGAGGATGGAGAAGTCCTTGAGAAAAGGGTCCTTCAAGGGATGCTTGGACACGCTCCCGTTCATGGAGAAGTTTTGAGAGCCTAAGAAGGTGTTAACCAGGGACTCACTGTGCAGAGATGGGAGTCCACAGAATAACTGGATGTATTTCTGCTGCAGATGGCCCACTGAATCATGATTCTGGTAACCAGGAAGTGCATAGAGGGCACTTGAGTCTTTAAGGGCTGGAGAGGGCAAGGCCAGGGCCATATGGTTTGGGATTTGCTGCTGGTGGTGTCTTTGTTCTGGGCCCATGATGGACCACTCAGAAACCCAGAAGGCCTGGGTAGGCTGGTTAGCCATACATGAAGCCCAGTTCTCGCAGGAATAGGGCCCGAGTGTTTCGATAGAAAACTTAGAAGTATTCTTCTGGATGAAAGAAACTGGTTGGTTATTGATAGCTTGGCAAAACAAAGGTGGGTTTGGCATAAGCTGCCGCAGGGACTCCTCCACACGTCTGGGTAGCCCCCACCTCTGGAAATGCATCCATTTTTTCACATGTACTTCAAGAAGCCTCAAGACTTCAGGACTGAGGAATGGCAGGTGGGCAGGGAGGACAGTAACCATATGCCAGGCCATAGGGTGGGTCAGTGTAGTGATTTCTCGGTTTAGGGTCTGCAGAGAGACCTGGGAATTCAAGGGCCAATGCCCTTGGTTTCCACAGACAAGGCCGGGAGTGCTCTGTATCATCTGCTGCTGGTTTACTGGAACCTGAGGCTCTTCAAGTCTTAAACAAGACATAGTCTCTGGGACACAAGTCACCTCCGGAATTTGAAATCCCTGCCCCAGCTGGAGGTGTTCAGCCCAGCAATCATGGATCCTGACTGCATCAGTTGACTGGACAGCTGATTGTGTTAAGCATTTCTGATCCATTAATTCTAACACTGGAGGCGTTGCAGATCGAAATGAAAGTGCTTTGCAGTGTAGGGAACGTTGCTGCAGACTCTGTTCAAACGACACAGTAGACATGGACAAAATCTCTAAGCAAGAGGAGCCCTGCAATGGTCCTGATGAAGGGGAAGATATCAGGGTGTTCTCACCTACCAGCAACTGCTGAATCTCCAGAGCCATGGCATTGCAGATTTGGCAGCAGGTATCTGCACACAGGAGCCGCCGCACACTTCCTTCCTGAGGAAGCCAGTCCTGGCTAGGAAGGGAAGATGGCAACGGTTACTGATGGAGTGACACCTGCTTCTTTGTTTTTTTCTTTGGTGCTTTTTTAAGTCATCTCCATGCCTAGCGTAGAGCCAATGTGGAGCTTAATCTCACAACCCTGAGATCAAGACCTGAGCTCAGATCAAGAGTCAGACACTTAACTCACTGAGCCACCCAAGCACCCCAACACCTGCCTCTTTGAATATGTGTGGCCTGGAGATTTGGCCCACCTTCCCCTAGTCCTGGAACCCCAGGGCATTTACCCATCTCCTTTTCTTCCTAGGAAAATGCCATTGGCAAGTTATGTTGGGCTGGGTTGGACTGAGGGTCTGGAGCTTGTTGGGCAAGGTCTCAGACAACGCATGGAAACACAGGGCCATGAGAGACACTGAGACGTGGGGTGCATTCTCTGTTGGTCTGTGTTGAGAAACTACACCAGAAGGGAACCAGGCAGTGGTGGGGAGCCAATGGCTGGCTGAGGGGCAGCACCAGGAACATTACAGGGGGAACCTGCAGTTAGTCTCTTCTGGAGCTAAGAAGGCCACAGCCTGGCATTCAGTATTTCTAAGCTGTGGAAAATATGGTCTTTGTGGGAACTCTGCATTGTGGGGACTATGGGGTGTCCCAGATCCTGTAAATAGTCTCTTGAGAGCCAATTCCCTTCCTTAGAGATTTTAGGAAGAGGATAAGATGACAGACTCCTTTCTGAGGGCTGTCCCAGGAATTGGCCTCCCTGAAGACAAAACCATGGAATTAATGTCAGCAGGTTCTATGGGTCTGCCCTTGAATGGTTGCAACAGGAATATGACAATGGTGATTTGTTTATATATGCATTTATCTATTCTCTTGACTGGATAACTTACATTGTGGCTGAGCGCAAACTCATGTAGAGTCTTCAATGAATTACATACTAGCAAAATCCTGACTTTCAGGACCACTGTGAACCTAGCCTAGAGCAAAACTGGGAGACTCCCTGTCCTGAGACACCTGATCCCCCTCTGCCCTGGCAACTCTCTCAACCAGTGCTCAGCATCCACTGTCTGACTCCCTCCGGGACATTTTCCCTCTCCTGGTCCCTGCCACAGGCCAACCAGAGAAATCGTCCCAGGCCAGGCTGGGGATTTGGAGGATGCAAAGAGCAAGTGATCACCTTCTCATGACAGAGAGCAGCTCCCACGGCTTATCAGCTTCTTCCTGACAAAATCTCCTAGCTGAAAAACCAGCAGAGTGTTAACAAAGAATGAGAGGATGCAGGGTCATCCTATAGGAAGCTAAAGGCCTTTGAGGAAGAGGAGGCTGAAAACCCCAACAGTCAATGCTCTAAGGCACATATGCATACAGCTTAACCTACTACAACATGCTGTCCTAGACCTCATTTCATTTGATCATCACAACCACACTGCGAGTGAGGCAGGATCATGAGATGCCCATTTCGTGGATCACAGACTGAGAGATGAAGTCATTTCCACAGGGTGGTAAAACTAGTAAATGACACAGCTAAGGGCTTCTGTCCTCCTTCTATATTCTTCATTCTCAAAGGCAGGTGTAATGTAGAGATTTTTGTAACATTCCCAGGCTCTGATTTTCCACCCAAGAAAGTGTTCTGGGAGAAATTGTCAACTGAGGCAATTGGAGCCTTCAGTGGTTAGAGCACCTGGTTACTGGCTCCAAGGCTCGTAGAGGGATAGGAATCAGGGGAAACTTGCCCATAGTGAGGCGAGTCAGAAGAGAGTGAGACCGTACCTCTTGATGCTGCATCTCTTATCCTGACTTTTCGGTGACGCTTAAAGACAAAATGTTAGAGTATAATGTTGGGACACCTTTTTTTTAATGTTTAAAACCAGACAAAGCTGATATATATTTCCCAATCCCCTTCTATATATCTGTGTCTATATTTTACTTACTTTCCTAACTTTGCTTTCCATATCCATCTCTTTTCACCTCAACATTTCCCTTCTCTGCTTGTGTTTGATTTATTTCAAGGCTCTTCCATATTCTCATTTATTTCCCAAGAGAAGTTATGCATGAGGTTTATGATGAAGCAAGAGAAAGAGTGCAACAGAATAAAGGGCGTGTGGGTGTAATAGCTAAAGGATTTCTGTTAACAAATGCCTATAGCAACCACCAACCAGAAGAATCCTGCTAATTGGGAGGTACTCTGAGATCCAGGATGTAGATTCCATTTCATCTAGGTCTCAACTCCAACCAGATCGAAAGGTTCTTTATTTTCCAACTAGAATACACTGTAAGATGGCTTAGAAAGAAATTCTTACTAGTCCCTGAGAAGTACCATATAAGAGTTACTGATTGCATGGCATAAAATTTAGGGGGCGTGGGTGGTAAAAGGAGAGACTCTGAGATCTTAAAGGCTTCTTATCTGAGGCTTAATTAATTAATTCATGGTCATAAAGTTTCCCTACCTGGCAGCAGATCCTTTGAGGTTCCAACCTTAATCCATGGTAACTCTTTGTTACTCGCCAGATAATTAGAAGAATAATAAAGATGAAGCCATAGGTATATAAGGGATACTTGAAATCCCACAGAACAAAAGTATGGCTCAACATGGTCTAAACCTCATTAACATGAAGATACTAACCATCCCTATATCTAGGCATTCAGGGTCCTGATGCCTAATGATTCTCAATGTTATGCCTTATCATCTCCACCTCATAGATGATGGAACCAGGCCATTAGACTGCATCACAAAGCCCTTCTGTTTCACAAGGCAGGTGTTGTGTCAAAGACTTTTATCTGTCCTAGGGAAGCTTATGTGGTGATTAAGTCTGTAGGTGAAGGTGCCTGGTTGTCTGTAAGGGTTACAGAGCCTGAGACTAAAAGTGTCTACTTATAGGTGGTGTCTATGTCTCCACTTTGTCTTTACTGTACATATCCTACACCAGCCTGATGTCTTGGCTCTCTCCTTTACAACTGTCTGGTCACCTGTCCCCAGAAAACTGAATGTTTAGGGACATAGGACACCTTTTGTGGAAGAGTGGTTGGGACAGAGGACTCTCCACCTCCTCCACCTGTACAGGAGCTATATCTGTGAAGCACACATGAGCTTAGGGAGGGCAGAGTCTGGTTATGGCTTGAGAATGGAGAGCTATGATATTACAGGCATTGGGTGATGGAGAATCAGAAGTATATGAAGGGGCCCATGGCTTATATAGGAGGAAAAGGGCAAGGTGACATTTAAATGCCATTGTGGGAAGCAGGGAGAAATGCCTCCTGGTCTGTGTAGCCTCAAGCTTATGAGTAGGTGGGAAGAGATATAGACACTGCCTTCTATGGAGATACAGTAACAAGATTCATTTATTGAGCTCCTTAAAAGTTGGTTTTCTAGAGATGTTTTTTACCATGTTATAGAATTCTGTCTGTTTGTGGATAGGACTACCTTCAGAGAGGCATTAGTGGCCACTTCCAACTTAAGGTCATAAGCTAGTTGGTGATCATGGTTTGAGTAGAGTATCAACTGATCTACTCTGGATACATGCTGTTTGCCTGAAGGAGGGTTTTTGTTTTTGTTTGTTTGTTTGTTTTTAACTTGGATTTCTTTTAAGATTTTATTTATTTATTCATGAGAGACACACAGAGAGAGGCAGAGACACAGACAGAGGGATGGAGAGCCCGATGTGGGACTCAGTCCCAGGACTCTGGGATCACACCCTGAGCCGAAGGCAGGCGCTCAACCACTGAGCACCCAGGCATTCCTAACTTGGATTTTTGAAACCTTTCAGCAAGCCATCTGTTTTCTAATTCATTCCTGGGCCCAACACTTCTATTCTCTGCCCATTTATTTATACATTTGTTACCTGATTGACTTCTGTGGTTATTGTCATATTTCTCCAACACTGAACTTCTGAATTTCCCTGAGAGTCTTACCCTGCTGACAGCAATCTCACAGCCAAAAATGTCTTTGTGCTCAAAGTCTCTGAAGAGGCTATTTTGGTAACTTCTCCAGAATCCAGTCCTCCACCCGGCTGCCATGGCGAGCCCTCAGTCTGTGCTTATCCTAAGCTTGGAAGTGTCAAGGGTACAAAGACATTTGAGTTATGTTGCCTTCCTGCTCTTGAGGCACTTCACTATCTGGTTACCAAGATAAGACTAATTCACACAAAGCAGAAGCCAATAATCTAGAACAAATAGAATTGCATATCATTTGCAATGTCCAGGTTATAAATATCACATTTCGGAGGAGAGAAATCATAGTAAGGATCAGGATGGTCAGAGAGGGCTCCCGGGTAGAGTGACATAGAGGTTGGGTCTAAAAGTGTAGGCTGTGGGGGAAGGAGCATGTTCCAGATGGGAGAGAAACTTAAGAACGAAACTAGAACACAGAGCAATGGGCCACGGAGTGCATTTGGCAGTGAGAAATGTAGTCTATCTCTAGCAGAGGTGGAGATAGGTGGATTAGAGGGGACATGTGGCAGAAGATTGGGATGAGGTCTCTTGATGAAGGGCCAGTGCATTTAACTGATTTTAATATTTGAAACTGTGTTTTATAAAGTAGGCATACATAGACACTATACAACATTCAATGGGCAGAATAAGGTATGTAGGAAATATGTATGCTCACCCTTGTCTCTCATTTCCCAGCTTTCCTCTCTCGAGTCATTTATTCCTATCAGATTTCTGTGTATCTTTCCAAATGAGTCTAGCATAGCCAAAAATAAATGAATTATGCTTTTCTTCACAAATGGTAGTATGACAGTTTCCCTTTTATTTCGTTTAATAATACACATATATCTTATATGTACCATTAAGTTAACGGCTGTAATGTCTTCCTTGATATAACACAATTCCTCTTTAATTCTTTATTAATAGATATTTAGTTGTTTATAGTCTTTTGCTGTGAATAAAATGCTGACACAACCTTATATTATAAATCTATGTTACACATGTATGAGTATATAGGTAGGGAAAATTTCTGTGAATGAATTGACATTTTAACAATATTAAGCTTTTTGATCCATGGATATGGTATATCTCTCCATTTATTTAGGGTATCTTTAATTTGTCTCAGAAATGTTTTTTTGTACAAGTCTTATACATATTTTGTGAATTTACCCCTATTTAACATTTTATGATACTATTTTTTAAAAAAGGTTTTTATTCATTCATGAGAGACAGAGAGGGCGGGGGGAGAGGGCAGAGATATAGGCAGAGAGAGAGAAGTGGTCTCCCTGCAGGAGCCTGACGTGGGACCTGACCCTAGGACTCCAGGATCACGCCCTGGGCCAAAGGCAGGCGCTCAACCGCTCAGCCACCCAGGTGTCCCTTATGATGCTATTATAAGTGATATTGCTTTTTAATTTTAACTTCTAGTTTTTATTGTTAATATGTAGAAATAGAATTTGTTGTATCATATCCTGCAATCTTGTTAAATTCACAAATAGTTGTAATAGCTTTTTTGAAGTAAATTCTTTAGTATTTCCAAAATGATGATAATGCCTGACAATTTTCACCTCCTTTTCCAATTTGAAAGCCTTTTGTAAAAAAAAAAAAAAAAAAAAAAAAAATGAAAGCCTTTTGTTTCTCTATTTTTACCCTATTGCAGTGACTAAAACATTCAGCATCATGTTGAATGGAAGTGGTGAGAGCAGACATCTTTGCCTTGTTACTGATCTTAGGGGGATAACATTCTTTTTTCTTTCTGCTCCTCAGACTTGTAAATTTCAAAAGTCCTATTTTTACATCTGCTGATTCTTTCTTCTGTCTATACAAATCTGCCATTGAATTCCTCTAGTGAACCTTTCCTTTTACTTATTGTATTTTTTTCAGATTCAGGATTGTTAGTTTTGTTTTTTGTTTGTTTTTTTAATACTTTCTATCATTTAGGGCACCTGGGTGGCTCAGTCAGTTAACCACTGAACTCTTTATCTTAGCTCAGGTCTCTATCTCATGATTGTGAGTTCAAGCCTGCATTGGGTATCACGTGGGTGTGGAGCCTACTTTTTTACAAAATTGGATGTCTTTGTTGATATTTTGTACTTTTTTATTAAGTTTTATTTATTTAAGTAATCTCTACACTCAACATGGGGCTTGAACTCACAACCTTGAGATCAAGGGTTGCAGGTTCTGACTGAGCCAGCCAACAGCCCACATTTTGTTCCTTTATGATTGCCTTTAGTTCTTCATCTATGCTTTCCTTTAGCATATATAATTTTTATTTATTTATTTTTTATATATTTTTATATTTTTTTAATAAATTTATTTTTTATTGGTGTTCAATTTGTCAACATACAGAATAACACCAAGTGCTCATCCCGTCAAGTGCCCACCTCAGTGCCTGCCACCAGTCACCCTCACCCCCTGCCCACCTCCCCTTCCACCACCCCTAGTTCATTTCCCAGAGTTAGGAGTCTTTCATGTTCTGTCTCCCTTTCTGATATTTCCCACTTATTTTTTCTCCTTTCCCCTTTATTCCCTTTCACTATTTTTTATATTCCCCAAATGAATTAGACCATATAATTTTTGTCCTTCTCCGATTGACTTATTTCACTCAGCATAATACCCTCCAGTTCCATCCGTGTCAAAGCAAATGGTTGGTATTTGTCGTTTCTAATGGCTGAGTAATATTCCATTGTATACATAAACCACAACTTCTTTATCCATTCATCTTTCGATGGACACCGAGGCTCCTTCCACAGTTGGGGTATCGTGGACATTGCTGCTATAAACATCAGGGTGCAGGTGTCCCGGCGTTTCATTGCATCTGTATCTTTGGGGTAAATCCCCAACAGTGCAATTGCTGGGTCATAGAGCAGATCTATTTTTAACTCTTTGAGGAACCTCCACACAGTTTTCCAGAGTGGCTGCACCAGTTCACATTCCCACCAACAGTGTAAGAGGGTTCCCTTTACTCCACATCCTCTCCAACATTTGTGGTTTCCTGCCTTGTTAATTTCCCCCATTCTCACTGGTGTGAGGTGGTATCTCATTGTGGTTTTGATTTTATTTCCCTGATGGCAAGTGATGCGGAGCATTTTCTCATGTGCTTGTTGGCCATGTCTATGTCTTCCTCTGTGAGATTTCTGTTCATGTCTTTTGCCCATTTCATGATTGGATTGTTTGTTTCTTTGGTGTTGAGTTTAAGAAGTTCTTTATAGATCTTGGAAACTAGCCCTTTATCTGATATGTCATTTGCAAATATCTTCTCCCATTTTGTAGGTTGTCTTTTAGTTTTGTTGACTGTATCCTTTGCTGTGCAAAAGCTTCTTCAAATTGGCAAAGAAGAAGTTAAACTCTCCCTGTTCGCTGATGACATGATACTCTATATAGAAAACCCAAAAGACTCCACCCCAAGATTGCTAGAATTCATACAGCAATTTGGCAGTGTGACAGGATACAAAATCAATGCGCAGAAGTCAGTGGCATTCTATACACTAACAATGAGACTGAAGAAAGAGAAATTAAGGAGTCAATCCCATGTACAATTGCACCCAAAAGCATAAGATACCTAGGAATAACCCTAACCAAAGAGATAAAGGATCTATATCCTAAAAACTATAGAACACTTCTGAAAGAAATTGAGGAAGACACAAAGAGATGGAAAAATGTTCCATGCTCATGGATTGGAAGAATTAATATTGTGAAAATGACAATGTTACCCAGGATAATTTACACATTTAATGCAATCCCTATCAAAATACTATGGACTTTCTTCAGAGAGTTAGAACAAATTATTTTAAGTTTTTTGTGGAATCAGAAAAGACCCCGAATAGCCAGGGGCAATTTCAAAGGAAAACCATAGGTGGGGGCATCACAATGCCAGATTTCAGGTTGTACTACAAAGCTGTGGTCATCAAGACAGTGTGGTACTGGCACAAAAACAGACACATAGATCAATGGAACAGAATAGAGAATCCAGAAGTGGACCCTCAACTTTATGGTCAACTAATATTTGACAAAGGAGGAAAGACTATCCACTGGAAAAAAGACAGTCTCTTCAATAAATGGTGCTGGGAAAATTGGACATCCACATGCAGAAGAATGAAACTAGACCACTCTCTTGCACCATACACAAAGATAAACTCAAAATGGATGAAAGATCTAAATGTGAGACAAGATTCCATCAAAATCCTAGAGGAGAACACAGGCAACACCCTTTTTGAACTCAGCCACAGTAACTTCTTGCAAGATACATCCACGAAGGCAAAAGAAACAAAAGCAAAAATGAACTATTGGGACTTCCTTTAGCGTATATAAGATGGTTGTTTTTAAAATCTTTGTCTAGTAAGGCTAATGCTTGTGTTCATCTAGGGACAGTTTTGGCCAGTTTATTTTTCCCCTTTACGTCAACTATACTCTCCTTTTCTTTTTAATCCTTGTAATTTTTTTTTCCACAGGCAGGTGAAACAATTTTATTTCACAGTTGTCTTTAAAACCACAAAGACACTATGTTCTTCATGTAAAAACACTAGTACAGATAACTATACTTTCTAGAAAATGATTATATAGACCCTCTCAAAGAAAAATGCACACCATTATATGGTTCAGACAAGTTACTTGGGAAAAACACATCTGGACCGATTCCTAAAACATACCAGAAGACCACGCTGCATCTTTTGGTTCAAAGTATAGATTACTGTCATCAGTAAGGGCTCCTGCATTCTCACATATTTGATAATACACATATAGACTGGTTTGTGACTTAATGCTCCATTGGTTCATCAGCCTTTTCTGCAGGTTCATCAGCAGGTTGAGTAGGCTGTGCCTTTCTCTGTGGTCTTTCTTCAAGACCTTCCAGGAATGGAGATACATCATCATCATCATAAATCGTAAACTCCAAGTCTTTACCAACAATTCCAATGGAAACATTCTTTGTAGTTAGGTCCTGTTCTGCAGGAAGTGTCTCTCGTAAGGCACGCAGACCATGTTTAACCAGTTCATTCAAATTGCACTCCATAAACCCAGATATATGTCTCTCCAAGTAAGTACAAGCTGATTGAGAATGGGCTCCAATGGACATGGCTCTACAGTCAAAATAGTTGGCAGATGGACAGGTTTGGAAAATGTGAGGGCCCATATCATCATTACCAGCAATAAGCAGTCCAACACCATATGGTCTCCGGACATACCTTTGTGTTGGTATCTGGGTCTTGCTTCCAATTAGAGATACAAGACGAGACACAGGAAGAGGTCTGTCAAATACAAATCTGGAATCCAAACACTCCTGGCGCATAAAATTACATAACAGTCTAGCATCAGCAGTAAGTCCCACAATTGAGATACCAATATGGTTATCAACATGAAGAATTTTCTTCTGATGAGCTGCAAGCTCTGACTGTGCTCTCTTCAATGCAACCAACACTGCATGGGTTTTTGATTTCAGACCAACTGTGGCTGGACCTTGTTTGACAGCTTCCATTGCATATTCAGTTTGATGAATCCTGCCCTGAGGGCTCCAAACAGTGACGTCATTGTCATACTGGTTGCGAAACATGGTTCTGGCATGGGTCCCGGTGCGGCCTCCGGCCTGTAACTTTTTTTTTTAAAGATTGGGCACTTGTGAAAACAGCCACCTGTCTCAGTCTTTGCAGACTGGCTCTATTCTGGGGCAGTCCTTTTCTAATTAGCTAGAGAGGCTCAGAGCCTAGGGATAAGCAAAATATAAAAATTTAAGGTCTTTTCAGTTCTTTTCACAAGTCTGTCTTGGCCAGGACTGATCATGGCCTTTTTAATTCCCTTAAATATGTGGCTGCTTCTGAATGTCCAAGTCTTTCAAAGAATCTCACTCAGCTTCTCCTTTGGGCTTTTTATGGTCTATTATATGTCCTGCTCAAAATCTTTTGCTCATGAGTTGGTAGTCCCCTTGCAGCTTTCATGAGTAGCAGCTACCTCTTCTTGCTGCATGAACTCCAAATAAGGGGGGATAGATAAGTCCTTCAGGCAGCCCCCACATAGGTTCAAATGTTCAAATATGGTCTGTTCTGCTCTGTTTGGTTTAAGGAAGGGAATTGGGAATTGGGCTGCCACTCTGTCTAGACCAAAACCTCACCACACTGGGGAAGGGGTGGAGCAAAGGCAAGTAAACACGAAATAAATTTTCCTACTATTTTTAATATGTATTTTTTATTGTACATTTGCTTGGTCGCTATAGACCTTTGACTACTTTCCATGGCTCATATAAGGTTATTATAGTTGTTAGTTTCTGGACTTTTTAAATGTTTCCATGGGAGAGTGAGGACTTGGAGCTTCCTAGTCCACCTTTTTTCTACAAATATTGTTGAGCTGTGTTTTGTAATTCATTAAGTTACTTGGAACAGTTTGATGCTTTCAGGTGTTCCTTATAAACTTTATTAGGCAGATCCTACCAACGTTTAGTCCAAGATTAATTTTTACTTAATGTTGAGTCAAGGCCTTGTTTATACTCCATCCAATGTCCCATTTATTTTGATGTTTTCTACTCTCTGTTGGAATAAATACTTTTTCTACCTCTGTGTGATCTCTGGGCATTATGCTTTTATATCTTAGGAATTTTAAAAAAGTCCTATCTCAGGTACTTTTCTTACATGCATATACTGACTAGTCCCTTGTGAACACTTGAGGGAGACCTTCTTCAGATCTTAAGAGTTCTCTCTCTGTCCAGCACTTTCTTTTCAGATACGATGCCATGGCCATCTCTAACACCCAGCTCCATCTCCTCAACTCATAGACTGTCAAGTTCTACTTGGGTTCCTCCTTACTATGCCACAACGTGGGAACTTTGTCCAGGCCATAAGCTGACACAACTGTAGAGCTCACCTCATTGATTTCCTATCTCTCAGTGATCTCTATCATTTGTTGCTTGATGTCTAATGTCTTAAGAGTTATTGTTTATTTTGTCTAGTTCTGTAGTTGCTATAGATAGTAGGGTAAATGTGGGCCCTGTTACTCCATCTTGACCAAAAGTGAGAGTCTCGACAGAGTTGTAAAGTTTTCTTTCTATGGTTCTTGCTTTATTTTAATTAGGGCTTATTCCTATGTTTTATTTTATTTTTGCTATTAGAAATAAGTGCTATTCAGTTCTATTTACTAACTTCATAAACAGGATTAAAAATGTCAGTTTATTTCCTTTGGCTTCTGTTATCTGAACACAATTTTTATATCTTTCAGTCTAATTTTTATTCCTCTTTTTTCCTTGTCTAATTATGTTGGCTTGCACAGAGTTGTCCTGCTCCTACTTTATTTTTTTAAAAAATATTTTATCTAGTTATTCATGAGAGACATAGAGAGAGGCAGAGACATAGGCAGAGGGAGAAGCAGGCTCCCTGTGGGGATCCCGATGCAGGACTGGATCCTAGAACTGTGGGATCACGCCCTGAGCTGAAGGCAGATGCTCAACTGCTGAGCCATCCAGGTGTCCCGACCTGCTCCTACTTTAATGAGAAGGTAGATGTTGATGATTTTTGCAAGAAGATTTTTAAAGATTGTTAAAGAAGATGTGATATATATGTATATCTCTTTCTTTACAGATACTATGCATACATTTTTTAATATTACTCAGACATAAGAAAGGAATGAAATCTTGCCAACTACAGTGACATTGATGGAGCTAGAGGGTATTATCCTATGCAAAATAAGTCAGTCAGAGAAAGACAAATACCATATGATTTCACTCATACATGGAACTTAAGAAACAAAACAAACATGATAGGGGAAAAAGGAGTGAGAGGCAAACCAAAAAACAGATTCTTAACTACAGACATCAAACAGATGGTTACTAGAGGGGAGGTGGATGAGAAGATGAGTTAAAAAGATGATGGGGAATAAGGAGTGTGCTTGTGGTGAGCACTAGGTGTTGTATGTAAGTGTTGAATCACTAAATTGTACACCTGAAACTAATATTACACTGTGTATTTACTAACTGGAATTTAAATAAAAACTTTAAAAATTAAAAAAATTGCGCGTGTGTATGTGTGTGTGTTGAGAATGTGAGTGTATAATCATGTTAAGGATTCTATTTTATATACAATTTTTATAAAGAATAGTTGTTGAATCCGCTTCAGATAATGATGGAGTAACCGAACTACATTATGCCTCCAATTGTAAGGAAGTACAAAATGAGACCAAATACATGCACAAGTTGTGTGGACAGTAGCACAGTGGACTTTGATCTTTTAGACAGGAGAAACACACGAGTAAAGCTTCAAAATTGCCCCAGGATTCTGTCTGGAGTCACCCTGTGGACTATTGTAGAGAAAGGTGAGACCCAAACAGAGCACAGTTGTATTGCTATGCTCTGGAAGTAGAGTTAAGCATTTCTGGCTTTTTTTTTTTTTTAAGATTTTATTTATCCATGAGAGACCGAGAGAGAGAGGCAGAGACAGAGGCAGAGGGAGAAGCAGGCTCCATGCAGGGAGCCTAACATGGGACTCGATCCAGGGTCTCCAGGATCAGGCCCTGGGCTGAAGGCGGCGCTAATCCACTGACCCACCCAGGGTGCCCCATTTCTGGCTTTTGAGCTTTTCTGTAGCTGTGCAGAAAAGGAGAACTGGGAAGATGTACAATGTGCCCTTTATGTTTCTGGTTGAATGATAATTTGCACATGTACAGAAGAAGATTCTGTACAATCTAGTTAAGGACAGCTGCTAGAGAGCTGTGAGCTGAATTGAATTTCAGGAGGTTTCACTGTTGTGTTAGACATAGGAGTCCAGTGGACCAAGATGGAGAGAACTCACTGAACATCATAGACACTCAATTGTCCTTCCAGAAAGGCCACTCTGTAGGATAGGACTACTCTAGACCTAGATAAGGGCCACTCTAGTCCCATCCTAACAAAGGTTGGCACAGCTTTTGAAAAAAAAGTGTTATTGATCTGCTAGTAAATTAACTGTGTGCCAGAACAAACCTCAATATTTTCTAAATGTGAGGCTGAGGTACAGAAGTTACAAGATTATCCTTGAACATCTTCTTGTGGATAAAGTATAGAAGTGCTCAAAGAATCATGAAGACATATCACAAGGGCACAGCGGCCAACTTAAAGAGGCTGCCACTGGGCAAGTGTGGGACAATTTGAGCATCAAAATAGTGGTAATAATAAATTATAACATATTGAATTAAATAAGAATTAGTTCTTACTGATATAAATATGAGAGGGAGGAAAGTTCCTTATAGAAGATTGTCAACTTATATAGAAGGAATGATAATGTTAGAAAGTCTATAATGATTGCCACGACTAGTATGTGAAAGTTTGAGGAAGAACAGAATATTTTCATAGATTCAGAGTATCTTCTCACTAGTTAAGGCACCACCTTAACCAAACCAATCATTATCAGTATTGGGACAAATAAAATCATATGCCCCCTGATATAATGCACTAAGAAGAACACAGTATCACTTCTGTTGTAGAACGGTCAAGAGTGCAAAACTTGAAACACTGGACAAATGGAGGGACAGTCTTCCAAATAACTGTATTCTTCCAACAATAAGAGACAAGACAACTGAATGTAATGCATGAGGGAAAAGCCAGCTATAAAGGACATTAGGGGAGTAACACTGTCAGTTTTACTCTTTAGAAATTACTTTATTTGCTTTTTTGGGGGAAAGATTTTAGGGGAGCAAGCATAGAACAAGGATCATTAAGATACCATTGTCTAGCTCCAGACTATTAGGTTGCTCTACGTAGTTCCAGCTGGACATGGTCGGATTTTAGATGGACTTTTTAGCAGTAGACTTGGTAAGAAGTTGTGTATTTTGGAGACACATCTACTGGTGGATTGAATGTTGGGTGTGAAGGTAAAAATATAGATTTAAGGAGGAGCCTGGGTGGCTCAGTTGGTTAAGTGTCCAACTCTTGGTTTCGGCTCAGTCATGATCTTATGGGTTGTGAGAAAGACCCGTAGCAGGAAGTCTTCTTGGGGATTCTTTCCCTCTGCCCCTCCCCCCACTGCGTGCACTCTTTCTCTCTCTTTCTCTCCCCCCCTCAAAATAAATGAGTCTTTAAAAAATAATTAAGGAAAATCTCTAGGTTATTATTGGCTTGGGGAATTGGATGGGTGGTGCTATTTAATGATAAGGTAAAGGCTTGGGGACTATGGATTTTGGGGAATGGGGGATGAATATTCACATTTGGCTTTATTATGTTGGAGGTGCGTATTACTCATTTAAGCAGAAATGTCATATGAGGAATTGGATTTACAGGTCTAGAAGTCAGGGTGTAGGTCTCACCTAGAAATATAAAGTAAAAATCAGTATCTAGGCATAATTGAAGTTATGTTACGTGGCCAGATAAAATCTTGGAGAGAGTATAACCAGAAAAGAACAGAATTAAGCAGGCTAAACAGAGATCTGGTAGAGGAAGAAGGGCCAGCAAAGGAAATCAGAAGGAACAGACAGTGGGTTTGAGGAAAAAAGGGAGTGTGTTTAGTCATTGAATTGGAGTTCATAATAGCCAAAGAAAGGAAACAATCAATCAAATCAATCAAATGGACAAATAAAGTATGCCATATCCATAAGGTGAAATACTATTTAGCAAATAGGGGATCCCTGGGTGGCTCAGCCTTTGGCCCAGGGCATGATCCTGGAGTCCCGGGATCAAGTCCCACAAGGCTCCCTGCATGGAGCCTGCTTCTCCCTCTGCCTGTGTCTCTGCCTCTCCATCTCTCTGTATCTCTCATGAATAAATAAAATCTTTAAAAAAATTATTTAGCAAATAAAGTACTGACTGATATATGCTACAATGTAGGTGACCTGTCAAAAACATGCTAAGTGAAGAAGCCAGTCACAAAAGACCACATATTGTATTTTTACAATACATTTCACAACATAGTACTCCATTTATATGAAATGCCCAGGAAAGGCAAATATAGACAGATATTATGTTAATTTTTCAGGCCTTTGGGCAGTGAGGGGAAGTAAGAGGTGAGGATGGGATATGCTAATGGTTATAAAGTTTCTTACTGGAGGGACAGCTGGGTGGTTCAGCTGTTGGGTTCTGCCTTTGGCTCAGGGTGTGATCCTGGAGTCGCAGGATCAAGTCCTGCATCAGGCTCCCTCCATGGAACCTGCTTCTACCTCTGCCTCTATCTCTGCCTCTCTCTCTGTGTATCTCTCATGAATAGATAAATAAAAGCTTAACAACAACAACAACAACAACAAAGTTTCTTATTGGTGTAATGAAAAAAGTCTGAAGTTGATTATGATGATGGTGACACAACTCTGCAAACAGACTATGCCCCACTAAATTGTAAACTTTAAATGAGTATGATATATGCATTATATCTTGATAAAGTTAGAATTTTTTAAAATGTGAAATAAAGATTTTAGACATAAAAAGCTGAAAGAATTCATCACCCTACAAAAAATTTTAAAGGAAATCATTCAGGCAGAAGGAAAATGACAGAAGATGGAAATAAGAATTATAAAAAAGTAATGACGAGAACTACCTGGGTGGCTCAGCAGTTGAGCCTCTTCCTTTGGCTCAGGGCGTGGTCCCTGGTCGGGGGATTGAGTCCTGCATCAGGCTCTGGGCAGGGAGCCTGCTTCTTCCTCTGCCGTGTCCCTGCCGCTCTTTCTGTGTCTCTCATGAATAAATAAATAAAACCTTAAAAAAAAAAAAACTACAAATGATTAGAATGCAGGTAAACATATATTTTCCTATTATTCATGTCTCTTTAAAGATAAATGACTGAACAGAAATAACAATAATGTGCATTTAAAATATATGTATAAGTAAAATATATGACAATAAAGCCATAAAGGCATAGAGTGGAGAAATAGAAATATATTATTATAAATTTCTCATATTATATATGAAATGTATTAGTGACACTTGAAGGTAGTTGGTAATATGTTTAATACTTAAACCATAAACCCTAGTATAACAACCAAAATAACAAAAACAAATAATTATAGAAAATCAAATGAGATCAAATGGGGTCACAGAAAACACTGAATTCAAAAGAAGGCAGAAGTAAAGAGGAAAAAATGAAACAAAGAACACTGAAAATGAATAGTAGGATGATAAGCTGAAACCCAACTATGTCAATAATAATAATAAAAATAGGAAGGCAGAGGTTGAGTAAATGAAAAAGCAAGACTGAATTGTATGCTGCCCATAAGAAGCAAATTTCAAATATAAAGACAAATCTGCTAAAAGGATAGAAAAAAGATAAAGCATGCTAATTCTAATAAAAAGAAAGCTGCAGTGGCTATATTAATCTTAGGCGAAGATTTCACAGCAAAGAGTAGGAACACAGATAAAAGTCATTTTATAGTGATAAATGGGTTAATTAATCAAGAGAACGTAACAGTCCTAAACATTTTTGCTCCGAATAACACAGCTTCACAGAAAGTAAAAAAGGACTGAGGAGAAATAAATCTATCGTATTCAGAGATTTCAAGAACCATTTCTCAATAACTGATAGAAAAAGTAAAAGAAAGTCAGTAAAATATAAAAGGCTTGAACAATGCCTCAATTTATATTAATTATGTGTTAATTTATATTAACTTAATATAAATGTCCTTCATAAGAATATTTCACCCTGTAACAGCAGAATATACATATTCTTCACATGCACATGAAACATTGCATTGTCATAATGTAAATATCAATAAATTTAAAAGAATTCAAGTTATACAAAATGTGTTCTCTGACTGAAATGGAATTAAATTAGAAATTCAATTACAGAAATACATCTGGAAAAGCACCAAATATTTGGAAACAAAATAAGACATTTCTAAATAAAGGAAAAATCTAAAGGGCAATTAAAAGTATTTTAAAATATATTCTGGATAAAAAGGAGAATAAAATTTGTAGGGTGCAGGGAGAAATATATAGTACTAACTAGATCTATGTAAAAAAAACCCTCAAATCAACAAATTCAGGTTCCACATTAGAAACAAGATAAAAAGAGCAAATAAAATTCAAAGCAAGGGATCCCTGGGTGGTGCAGCGGTTTGGCGCCTGCCTTTGGCCCAGGGTGCGAACATGGAGTCCCGGGATGGAGTCCCATGTTGGGCTCCCTGCATGGAGCCTGCTTCTCCCTCTGCCTGTGTCTCTGCCTCGCTCTCTCTCTCTCTGTGACTATCATAAATAAATAAAAATTTTAAAAAATAATAAAATTCAAAGCAAGCAAAAGGAAGGAGATAATAAATATGAGAAATCTATAAAATAGAAAATAGAGATACAATAGAGAAAATGGATAATTCCAAAAACTGTTGCTTTGAGAAATTAATAAAATTGATAAACTCTCACCAGACTTATCGGGAAAAATAGAGGGTTGAAATTACCAATATAAGGAATGAGAGAGGTGACTGTACCACCAATCTTACAGATAGCAAAAGAAGAACAAGAGGCTATTATGAACAACTTTATGCCAATAAATTCAACAACTTAGATGAAAACGACAAATTTCTTACAAAATGCAAACTATCAAGACTTTCTTGAAAAGAAATAAACAAGTAGACCTATAGTTATAAAGGAAATAGAATTTTTAGTCAAAGACCTTCCCAAAAATAAATCTCCAGGTCCAGGTGTCTTCATTGGTTTAATTCTTCCAAACATTTAAGAAAAAAAGAATACCAATTTTCCACAAACTCTTTTAGAGTAAAATTGAAGAGGAGGGGATATTTACCAACTTGTTCCATGAGGCCAGCACCACCTTGATGACAAAACCAGATAAGTCATTACAAGAAATAAAAGTACAGATAAATATCCCTCACGAGCATAGATAGAAAACTTTTAGTGCTCGCTTCGGCAGCACATATACTAAAATTGGAACGATACAGAGAAGATTAGCATGGCCCCTGCGCAAGGATGACATGCAAATTCGTGAAGCGTTCCATATTTTTGGGCCCCCGGTGCATGGAGCCTGCTTCTCCCTCTGCCTGTGTCTCTGCCTCTCTCTCTCTCTCTCTCTGTGACTATCATGAATAAATAAATAAAAATTTAAAAAAAAAAAGAAAACTTTTATACAAAATTTTAGCAAATTGAAACAAAAAAAAATAAAATAAAAAGGATAATACATCATGACCAAGTGGGGTTATCCCAGGAATGCAGAATTGGCTTAAAAGTGAAAAATCAATTGGTGTAAGTCATCATATTATCAAACTAAAAAAGAAAAACAATTTGATCATCTCAATAGATGTAGAAAAGATATCTGACAAAATACAAGATGCCTTCCTGATTTTTTAAGTTCACAAACTAGAAAAGAATTCCTCCAGCTAATAAAGGTCATCTATGAACACCCCACAGCTAAGATCATAGTTAATGATGAAAGACTAGATGCATATTTGCTAAGATTAAAAACAATTCAAGGATATCTACTCTTAGAACTTCTGTTCAGCATTGTGCTAGAGGTTCTAGCCAGTGCTATGAGGCAAGGACAAGAACTAAAAGGATGAGCACTGGGTGTTATTCTATATGTTGGCAAATTGAACACCAATAAAAATAAATTTATAAAAAAAATAATAAAATAATAAAATAAAATAATTAAAAGTAAAAAAAGTTCAAAAGAATAAAAAAGAACTAAAAGGCATCTAGTTGGAAATAAAGAAAGAAAGTTGCCTTTATTCACAGATGACATGCTCATCTCTAGAAAATCCTGTGGAATCTGCAAAACAAAAAATGCTATTAGAACTGGAAGTGAAAAAAAAAGAACTGGAAGTGAATTTAGCAAGGCTGTAAGATATAAAGCTGGTGTATAAATTCAACTGTACTTCTGTATACTCATTGTGAACAACTGGACATAGAAATTTTAAAAAACAATACCATTGAAAATAGCATAAAAACATGAAATAGGGATAAACTTCTAGCAAAAATGTGCAAGGCCAATGCACTTCAGCTGTAAAACACTGCTGAGAGAAATTGAGACCTTAAAAAAATGAAGAGATATACCTGTGCATCAGTCAGAATACTCAATATTATTATGATGTCACCTCTCCACTTTTGAGAAATTGACGTGCTCATTTAAAAATTCCTGTGGAAATAGGGGATCCCTGGGTGGCTCAGTGGTTTGGCGCCTGCCTTTGGCCCAGGGCACGATCCTGGAGTCCTGGGATCGAGTCCCGCATGGGGCTCCCAGCATGGAGACTGGTTCTCCCTCTGCCTGTGTCTCTGCCTCTCTCTCTCTCTCTCTCTCTCTATCATAAATAAAGAAATAAATCTTCAAAAAAAAGTCTTGTGGAAATACACAGGACTCAATAGCCAAAACAATTTGCAAAAGAATAAAGTTCGAGGATTAATACCAAATTACTTCAAGACTTAACATGAAACGACAGAAATTAGGACAATGTGGTATCAGTATAAATATAGACAAGTAGATGGATGGAACAGGATAGAGAGTGGAGATATAGACCCACTCATGTATGGACAGCCAGCTGATTTCCAACAAAGGAGAAAGTCTTTTCAACAAATGGGGTGCTGGAACATCCAAGATGAATTTCAATTCCTACTTCACACCATACATAAAAACTTACTCAAAATGAGTGGCAGATCAAATGTAAAGCCTAACTGAGGTGGGCACTTGACAGGATGAGCACTGGTTGTTATTCTATATGTTGGCAAATTGAACACCAATAAAAAATAAATTTATAATAAAAAAAAACAAATGTAAAGCCTAAAACTATAATATTTATAGGGAGGAGGGGCAAGATGGCGGAAGAGTAGAATCTCCAAGTCACCTGTCCCCACCAAATTACCTAGATAACTTTCAAATCATCCTGAAAACCTACATATTCGGCTTGAGATTTAAAGAGAGAACAGCTGGAATGCTACAGTAAAAAGAGTTCACGCTACTATCAAGGTAGGAATACGGAGGAGAAAAGAAATAAAGAAACAAAAGGCATCCAAGGGGGAGGAGCCCCCCGAGGAGCCGGGCTGAGGCCGGGGCGAGTGTCCCCAGGACAGGAGAGCCCCGTCCCGGAGACCCAGGAGCTGCACCAACCTTCCCGGAAAGGCGCTTGCAGGGAGTTGGAGCAGGATCCCAGGAGGGGCAGGGATGCCCTCAGGCTCCCGGGGGTACTAACAGAGCACCTACGCCCCGGGGAGAGCGCCCCACAACCCGCGGCCGAGCTCCCTAAAGGGCTGCAGGCACGCCCTGCGGGGCCGGAAAACAGCTTGAGGGGGCTCAGGCGGCGGCTCCGTGCGGAGAGGGCTGCGTGGCTCGGGAGCGCGATTCCAGTAGCGCAGGCCCGGGAGCTCAGGGCACCGGGGACACAGCCCAAGATCCGGCGCTCCCCCCAGGACAAGCAGAGGCCGGGATGGCACAGGACAGCAAGGACGCTCCAGCCTCCGGCGGCCTGGAGCTGAGCAGATCAGCGGCCCCCGCCCCCGGAGCATCCAGGCCCCTGCCGACTGAGAACTCTATAGTTACTGCAGGAGCCAATTCCAGGGCGGAGAGCTGGCCGCTGCTACTGTTGTTGTTCCTCCTGGGGCCTCACAGGATTAACAACCCCCACTGAGCTTCACAGTGGCCTCAAGGATAAACAGGTTAAGCGACTTTCAAGGAGCTCTGCACCAGGATGGGGGCTGAGCAGCTCTCCCAAGTGCTCACACCTGAAAATCAGCACAGCAGGCCCCTCCCCCAGAAGACCAGCTAGAAAACAAATTACTGACCAAGCAGCACTGGAAAATTCCAGGGGAAGTCGAGGGATTTACAGTATACAGAATCAGAGGATACTCCCCCGTGTTTTTTGTTTGTTTGTTTGTTTGCTTGCTTCTCTCCCCCTTTTTTTCTTTTCTTCTCTTCCTTTTTTTTTTCCTTCTTTCTTTTTCTTTTTATTTTCTTCTTTCTCTTCCCTCTTTTTCTCCTTTTCCCAATACAACTTGTTTTTGGCCACTCAGCACTGAACAAAATGACTAGAAGGAAAAACTCACCTCAAAAGAAAGAATCAGAAACAGTCCTCTTGCCCACAGAGTTACAAAATTTGGATTACAATTCAATGTCAGAAGCCAATTCAGAAGCACAATTATAAAGCTACTGGTGGCTCTAGAAAAAAGCATAAAGGACTCAAGAGACTTCATGCCTGCAGAATTCAGCTCTCATCAGGCAGAAAATAAAAATCAATTAAATGAGATGCAATCCAAACTAGAAGTCCTAATGACAAGGGTTAACGAAGTAGAAGAACGAGTGTGTGACATTGAAGACAAGTTGATGGCAAAGAGGGAAACTGAGGAAAAAGAGACAATTAAAAGATCATAAGGATAGATTAAGGGAAATAAGTGACAGTCTGAGGAAGAAAAATCTACATTTAATTGGGGTTCCCGAGGGCACCGAAAGGGACAAAGGTCCAGAATATGTATTTAAACAAGTCATAGCTGAAAACTTTCCTAATCTGGGAAGGGAAACAGGCATTCAGATCCAGGAAATAGAACCCCCCCCCTAAAATCAATAAAAACCGTTCAACACCTGGACAAGCAGCAAGAGACAAGAGATCCCTAACTTATATGGGGAGAAATATCAGATTAACAGCAGACCTCTCCACAGAGACCTGGCAGGCCAGAAAGGGCTGGCAGGATATATTCAGGGTTCTAAATGAGAAGAACATGCAGCCAAGAATACTTTATCCAGCAAGGCTCTCATTCAAAATGGAAGGAGAGATAAAGAGCTTCCAAGACAGGCAGGAACTGAAAGAATATGTGACCTCCAAACCAGCTCTGCAAGAAATTTTAAGGGGGACTCTGAAAATTCCTCTTTAAGAGGAAGTCCAATGGAACAATCCACAAAAACAGGGACTGAATAGGTATCATGATGACACTAAACTCGTATCTTTCAATAGTAACTCTGAAAGTGAACGGGCTTAATGACCCCATCAAAAGGCGCAGGGTTTCAGACTGGAAAAAAAAGCAGGACCCATCTATTTGCTGTCTACAAGAGACTCATTTTAGACAGAAGGACACCTACAGCCTGAAAATAAAAGGTTGGAGAACCATTAACCATTCAAATGGTCCTCAAAAGAAAGCAGGGGTAGCCATTCTTATATCAGATAAACTAAAGTTTATCCCGAAGACTGTAGTGAGAGATGAAGAGGGACACTATATAATACTTAAACGATCTATCCAAGAAGAGGACTTAATCATCAATATATATGCCCCGAATGTGGGAGCTGCCAAATATATTAATCAATTAATAAAAAGTTAAGACATACTTAAATAATAATACACTTATACTTGGTGACTTCAATGTAGTGCTTTCTACACTCAATAGGTCTTCTAAGCACAACATCTCCAAAGAAACAAGAGCGTTAAATAATACACTGGACCAGATGGATTTCACGGATATCTACAGAACTTTACATCCAAATGCAACTAAATACACATTCTTCTAAAGTGCACATGGAACTTTCTCCAGAACAGACCACATACTGGGTCACAAATCAGGTCTGAACCAATACCAAAAGATTGGGATCATCCCCTGCATATTCTCAGACCATAATGCCTTGAAATTAGAACTAAATCACAACAAGAAGTTTGGAAGGACCTCAAACACGTGGAAGTTAAGGACCATCCTGCTAAAAGATGAAAGGGTCAACCAGGAAATTAAGGAAGAATTAAAAAGATTCATGGAAACTAATGAGAATGAAGATACAACCGTTCAAAATCTTTGGGATACAGCAAAAGCAGTCCTGAGGGGGAAATACATCGCAATACAAGCATCCATTCAAAAACTGGAAAGAACTCAAATACAAAAGCTAACCTTACACTTAAAGGAGCTAGAGAAAAAACAGCAAATAGATCCTACACCCAGCAGAAGAAGAGAGTTAGTAAAGATTCGAGCAACACTCAATGAAATAGAGACCAGAGAACTGTGGAACAGATCAACAAAACCAGGAGTTGGTTCTTTGAAAGAATTAATAAGATAGATAAACCATAAGCCAGCCTTATTAAAAAGAAGAGAGAGAAGACTCAAATTAATAAATCATGAATGAGAAAGGAGAGATCACTACCAACACCAAGGAAATACAAACGATTTTAAAAACATATTATGAACAGCTATATGCCAATAAATTTGGCAATCTAGAAAAAATGGACACATTCCTGGAAAGCCACAAACTACCGAAACTGTAACTGGAAGAAATAGAAAACCTGAACAGGCTAATAACCAGAGAGGAAATTGAAGCAGTCATCAAAAACCTCCCGAGACACAAAAGTCCAGGGCCAGATGGCTTCCCTGGCGAATTCTATCAAACGTTTAAAGAAGAAACCATACGTATTCTACTAAAGCTGTTTGGAAAGATAGAAAGAGATGGAGTACTTCCAAACTCATTCTATGAAGCCTTAAGGCATCACCTTAATTCCAAAACTAGACAAATACCCCACCACAAAGGAGAATTACAGACCAATATCCCTGATGAACATGGATGCAAAAATTCTCAACAAGATATTAGCCAATAGGATACAACAATAAATTAAGATTATTCACCATGACCAAGTAGGATTTATCCCTGGGATGCAAGGCTGGTTCAACACTTGTAAAACAATCAATGTGATTCATCATATCAGCAAGAGAAAAAACAAGAACCATATGATCCTCTCAATAGATGCAGAGAAAGCATTTGACAAAATACAGCATTCCTGATCAAAACTCTTCAGAGTGTAGGAATAGACGGAACATTCTTCAACATCTTAAAAGCCATCTACGAAAAGCCCACAGCAAATATCATTCCCACTGGGTAAGCACTGGGAGCCTTTCCCCTAAGATCAGGAACAAGACAGGGATGTCCACTCTCACCACTGCTATTCAACATAGTACTAGAAGTCCTAGCCTCAGCAATCAGGCAACAAAAAGAAATCAAAGGCATTCGAATTGGCAAAGAAGAAGTCAAACTCTCCCTCTTCGCAGATGACATGATAGAGTACCTAGAAAACCTACAAGACTCCACCCCAAGATTGCTAGAACTCATACAGCAATTTGGCCATGTGGCAGGATACAAAATCAATGCCCAGAAGTCAGTGGCATTTCTATACACTAACAATGAGACTGAAGAAAGAGAAATTAAGGAGTCAATCCCATTTACAATTGCACCCAAAAGCATAAGATACCTAGGAATAAACCTAACCAAAGAGGTAAAGGATCTATACCCTAAAAACTACAGAACACTTCTGAAAGAAATTAAGGAAGACACAAAGAGATGGAAAAATATTCCATGCTCATGGATTGGCAGAATTAATATTGTGAAAATGTCAATGTTACCCAGGGCAATGTACACGTTTAATGCAATGCCTATCAAAATACCATGGACTTTCTTCAGAGAGTTGGAACAAATTATCTTAAGATTTGTGTGGAATCAGAAAACACCCAGAATAGCCAGGGGAAATTTAAAAAAGAAAACTGTAGGTGGGGGCATCACAATGCCAGATTTCAGGTTGTACTACAAAGCTGTGATCTTCAAGATAGTGTGGTACTGGCACAAAGACACACACATAGATCAATGGAACAGAATAGAGAATCCAGAAGTTGACCCTCAACTTTATGGTCAACTAATATTCGACAAAGGAGGAAAGACTATCCACTGGAAAAAAGACAGTCTCTTCAATAAATGGTCCTGGGAAAATTGGACATCCACATGCAGAAGAATGAAACTAGACCACTCTCTTGCACCATACACAAAGATAAACTCAAAATGGATGAAAGATCTAAATGTGAGATAAGATTCCATCAAAATCCTAGAGGAGAACACAGGCAACACCCTTTTTGAACTCGGCCACAGTAACTTCTTGCAAGATACATCCATGAAGGGAAGAGAAACAAAAGCAAAAATGAACTATTGGGACTTCATCAAGATAAGAAGCTTTTGCACAGCAAAAGAAACAGTCAACAAAACTAAAAGACAACCTACAGAATGGGAGAAGATATTTGCAAATGACGTATCAGATAAAGGGCTAGTATCCAAGATGTATAAAGAACTTATTAAACTCAACAGCAAAGAAACAAACAATCCAATCATGAAATGGGCAAAAGACATGAACAGAAATCTCACAGAGGAAGACATAGACATGGCCAACAAGCACATGAGAAAATGCTCGGCATCACTTGCCATCAGGGAAATAAAATCAAAACCACAATGAGAGACCACCTCACACCAGTGAGAATGGGGAAAATTAACAAGGCACGAAACCACAAATGTTGGAGAGGATGTGGAGAAAGGGGAACCCTCCTGCACTGTTGGTGGGAATATGAACTGGTGCAGTCATTCTGGAAAACTGTGTGGAGGTTCCTCAAAGAATTATAAATAGATCTGCCCTAACGACCCAGCAATTGCACTGCTGGGGATTTACCCCAAAGATACAGATGCAATGAAACGCGGGGACCCCTGCACCCCGATGTTTATAGCAGCAATGTCCACAATAGCTAAACTGTGGAAGGAGTCTCAGTGTTCATCAAAAGATGAATGGATAAAGAAGATGTGTTTTGTGTATACAATGGAATATTACTAAGCCATTAGAAACGACAAATACCCACCATTTGCTCGACGTGGATGGAACTGGAGGGTATTATGCTGAGTGAAATAAGTCAATCGGAGAAGGACAAACATTATATGGTCTCATTCATTTGGGGAATATAAAAAATAGTGAAAGGGAATAAAGGGGAAATGAGAAAAAATGAGTGGGAAATATCAGAAAGGGAGACAGAACATGAGAGACTCCTAACTCTGGGAAACGAACTAGGGGTGGGGGAAGGGGAGTTGGGTTGGGGGTAGGGATGACTGGGTGTGGGCACTGAGGGGGGCATTTGATGGGATGTTGTGGGCACTGGGTGTTATTCTATATGTTGGCAAATTGAAGACCCATAAAAAATAAATTAAAAAAAAAAAGCCGTGGAGCTTATCAGAGTTTCCCCACTTCCTGTGTGTATTACTATTGCTGCATAACAAATTACCCTAAAACTTAGCCAGTTACACCAGCACATATTTATTATTTCATGATGTCTCTGGGTCAGGAACAAGACATAGCTTAGCTGGATCCTCTGACTCGTGGTCTCTGGTAAGGTCAAAACCAAGGTGTCACCCAAGAGTCTGCAGTATCATCCAAAGTTTCAACTGCAATCTGCTACCAAGCTCATTCGGTGGTTGCTGGCAGAATTCAGTTCATCAGGCTCTTTTGGACTGAGAGTCTTAGTCCTTCACTAGCTGTTTGCTACAGGCCACCCTCAGTACCTTACCATGTGGGCCTCTCCAATATGACAGCTTAATTCACAAAAGTGTGCACCTTAAGAAGGCAATAGAGGGCAGCCCGGGTGGCTCAGCGGTTTAGTGCCGCCTTCAGCCCAGTGTGTGATCCTGGAGACCCAGGATCCAGTCCCACCTCGGGCTCCCTGCATGGAGCCTGCTTCTCCCTCTGCCTGTGTCTCTGCCTCTCTCTCTCTCTCTCTCTCTCTCTGTGTCTCATTAATAAATAAATTTAAAAAAATTTTTTTAAAGAAGGCAATAGAGTTGGCTAGCAAGATAGAAATAACAGTCTATGCTACCTAATCATGAAAGGCGATACCCCTCAATGTTGCCATAATCTGTTGGCCAGAAACATGGTACTCAGGAGGGGATTATACAATGCCATGAAGATGGCAGGGGGGCAGGGCTCAACAGGAGCCATTTGAGAGACTGCCTACCACATTAGCAGCAGGAAATCCAGCTCTCTAGGTCAGTTTATTTTTAATTTCTGAAATCCAAGGACATATTTCTTTCGAATCACTTTAGCCATACTACTTCTAATCAATTCTTTGGGCTAATGATAATTCTATATAAAAGTAAGTTTCCTTGCCTATTTCTACCCAGCACCCAGTCTGGTTTCATACTACCTGAGCCACAATGGGGTCTCTGTAGATCTATGCACCTGCCTTTCTGTGTGCTTTTAACTTCCTTCTGGAATGACAGTTCTTTATCCATTGCAGAAACTTGGTACTTACTTTCAAGATTTAGCTTATGTGACACCTTCTCAAAAAGTCTTCCGCTTATGCACCTTACACACATATACTCATACTGCATTCTACAGGCTGAGTGACGTTCCATTTGTTCATTTTACCAACATTTATTATGAGGCTGATGTATGCGTTATACATACTAGGTTGCACTCTACAGATGTTTGTAGTATCAGCAAATAAGTAAATGCTGATAAACAGGGTGTAATGAGTGCATTGAATGAATAGGACTGTTGTTTCATGGGTCCAGAGCAGAGAACAGGGAGTGCCTCTCCATCTTGCTGGAAAGTTCTGCCTGCTAAGTGCAGTCATACTAGCCAGTCACTGATATGGGATATTCCTTAACAATTACTCTACTTCTGTGGGAAGCCAGCACTGTAGTTTTTCATCAAGATTCATCCAAAGCCCCAGAGGCTAAAGATCATGCCATAATTTGTTCCCATGCATGTTAGAGATTTGTGGGCTTTAAGTAAATATTAAGGAACAGTAGGGCCTCCCAGATGCTTCATTTTCTTGAGCTGAGTCCAGGAAGACTCAGTTTCAGTCCTTGGAAACCCCAAAGTAACTCAATTAACTTAGGGTGGCCATATTTTTTGGGCTGACTTAAGCAAGTGCTGCTGTACTGGATAAACAAGGGTAAATGGAGGGACACTGCCTACAGAGAGGGAAATTAAAAATAGCAGCCAAATCACTCTGGCTAAGAATAGGTTACAAAAGCACTGTGGTGAGGTGTTACATTCCTAAAGCAACAGCCAGTAACTGGAAAACAGTTAAAGGACTTAAGACTTTGATTTCTTCAAAAAGTAGGAGTCTTGATGGGATGAGTACTGGGTGTTATACTCTATGTTGGCAAATCAAACTCCAATAAAAAAATAGAAAATGAGTGAAAATATCAGTGAGGGTGAAAAAACATGAGAGACACTTAACTCTGGGTAATGAACAAGGGGTAGTGGAAGGGGAAGTGGGTAGGGGGTTGAGTGATGGGCATTGAGGGGGGCACTTGGCGGGATGAGCACTGGGTGTTATGCTATATGTTGGCAAATCAAACTCCAATAAAAAAATTTTTTTAATCTATATTTTTAAAAGTAGGAGTCTCATGGAGGAGTCAAGAGACTCTTGTTGTTGTTGTTGTTTGGGTTATGTTTAGAGTCTTATCAGTGTTAATACCTAGATGTACAGTGAACTCTGGGTGTTGTTATATACATTCTGCATTTTTTTTACAGACCCTAGTTCTGATGGTTTTCCACTTTTTATGTTATGTATGTTGCTTTCCCTGAGGTTCTCACATAATCATTCAGGCACATGCTTCCAGAAGCCAATTATCAACCACTCTGAAAATTTTCACTATTATGTGCAGATGCTGCTTGTGCTAAATCTCTCCAGTTCAAACCCAGGACAGATGAGATGCAGTTTGCAGCTTCCTACACATGCCTTTAGGGAAGCTGCCCTCCTGTGGGCTAGGCCACAGTGCCCCAGAACACAGCATAAATGCAGCAAACTTTTCACCTTGGTGATTTGGTATCTCTTTTATCATTGTGGTTATGGAAACTTGCTAAGTTCCAAAATCTGGTAATTCTCCCCTGTGGTCAGAGAAATCACTTGTAGCTACTATAATATTTTGCCTATTCTCATCCCTACTAGCCCTGAATCATCATTCAGGTTCTACCTCTAGGGAAGGAAAGTAGGTGTGAAAAGGTGGTAACCGTGTATTTTCTACAATTGAAGTTTACAGATCTGTCTGATGAGTATCTCCAGTCCATTTTGAGGAAAAGAAAAGGTACTGACTGATACCATGATCTCAAACATTTTCTGTTGCCCAGTCTTTTTTTTTTTTTTTTTTTTTTTTTGTTGCCCAGTCTTAATGCAGCATTTATTCAACAAAGATAGATAAAACACATGCTCTGTGGAAGGCAGCAAGAATCATCTAGATTTATTTTCCTCTCCCCTGATCTCAATGAAAAGTTGGGGCTTTCTTTTCCACCTTTTGAACCTTCTTTGGTTGCTTCTGCTTGTCCTTCCCTTCAGGAGTTTGCGTTTGTTTTTGCCTAATGAAGCCCTCTCACTTTTCAGGAGATTACTGTTATTTACGTTCTCAGCTATTTAGCATTACAGAGAGAGGTTCCTAAATTGCCTTCTGATTCCCTTTCCCTTTTCCGGATGCAGAGCAGCACCCCTCCTCCCACTTTGCCCTTATAAATAAGCAAGTTTTCTGCAGAGAATTTATATATTTTGTACACCTATAAAAACACACAACCCAAGTTGCAATGTATATCTTAGTACCTTAGAAAGACATCTAGACAGACTTTCTGGCTGCAGCAGTACCAAGGAAAGATTCATGCTGTCCTCTGCTTTCATTTCCTCTAGTTCATACAATCAGATGGTCCTATACCATTAAATCTTTTTGTCCCTCCGATTTTGCTCTTCTCCTTTAAAACTGAATTCACTATTGTGGGTCTTTTGCCTCTCTATACAAAGTTTAGAATCAGTTTATTTTTTTAAATATTTTTTCAAATTTAAATTCAATGTAATGAACAGAGTGTATTATTAGTTCCAGAGATAGAATTTAGTAATACCTCAGTTGCATATAACATTCAGTGCTCATTCCTTCAAGTGCCCCCCTTAATACTAGAAACAGTTTATTGATATCTATAAAATAACTTGCTGGGATTTTGAATGGAATTGCATTGAGTCTGCAGATCAATTGGGAAGAACAGATATGTTAATAATGTTGAGTCCCCCTTTTCTTTGAAGATGGAATATCTATTTTTAAAAATGTTGTTCATTAGAATTCTGTATTTGTCCTTATATAGCTGGTACATAGGAAAGCAATGGACTTTTGCATATTAACTTTATGTCCTGCAGCCTTGCTATAGTTGTCTATTCCAGTCTTGTCAGTTCTTTGGATTTTCTATGTACACATTCATGTCATCTGTGAACAAAGGTAGTTTAATTTCTTCCTTCCCATTCTGTATACCTTTCATTTCTTTGTGTGTGTGTGTGTGTGTGTGTGTGTGTGTGTGTGTCTTATTACATTAGCTAGGACTTCCCAGACATTTGTTTTTACTTGCCACTAACCACTTGTTTCTCTGGAAATTCAAGCTGATTTTGTTAATTTCTCAAATATTCCATGTGCACATTGGATATTTGAGAACACTCATTTTTAATCAAGGTGCTTGTTTTAAAATCCATTTTTAAATTTTTTTTCAATTTTTACTTTTTAAATTTGAATTCCAGTGTAGTTAACATACAGTGTTACATTTATTTCTGGTGTACAGTATAGTGATTCAAGAATTCCATATATTACTTAGTGCTTATCAAGATAAGTGTACTCTTAATCCCCTTCACCCCTTTCATTCATCCTCCCACCTGCCTTCCCTCTGGTAAGGGTTCTATATGCTTAAGAGTCTGTTTTTTGGTTTGTCTCTTTTGCTCTTTCCTTCGTTCATTTGCTTTATTTCTCAAACTCTACAAATGAGTGAAACCACATGATATTTGCCTCTCTCTGGCTTATTTCCCTTAGCATTATACTCTCTGAATCCATCCGTGTTGTTGCAAATAGCAAGATTGCACTCTTTTTATGGCTGAATAAAATTCCATTGCATATATATACCACATCTTTATCCATTCATCAATTAAGCAACACTTAGGTTGCTTCCATAATTTGACTCTTGTAAATAATGGAGCTATAAACATAGGGGTGTGTGTTTCCCTTTGAATTAGTGTTTTTGTATTCTTTGGGTAAATACCAGGAAGTGCAATTTCATAAGGTAGACCTATTTTTATCTTTTTGAGGAACCTCCCTACTGTTTCCTATAGTGACTGCACCAGTTTGCATTCACACCAACAGTACAAGAGGGTTCCTTTTTAAAACTCCCATTCCTTGTCAACACTTGCTGTTTCTGGTGTTTTTTATTTTAGCCATTCTGATAGGTATGGTGTGATATCTCATTGTAGTTTTGACTTCCATTTCCTTGATGATAAATGGTGTTGAGCATCTTTCATGCTTCTCTTGGCCATCTGTATATCTTCTTTGGAGAAATGTCTGTTCATGTGTTCTGCATGTTTTTAAAATAGATTATTATTATTGGTGTTGAGTTGTATAAGTTCTTTATGTATTTTGGATACTGGCCCTTTATTGAATATGCCATTTGCAAATATCTTCTATTAGATAGGATGTCTTTTAGTTTTGGTTGTTTCCTTCGTTGTGCAGCAAGTTTTTATCTTGTAGTACCAATACTTTATCTTTGCTTTTGTTTTCCTTGATTCAGGAGGCATATCTAGAAAGATGTTGTAATGGTAGATATCAGAGAATTTACTGCCTATGTTCTCTTCTAGGATTTTTATGGTTTCAGTTCTCACATTCAGGCCCTTAATCTACTTTGAGTTTATTTTTGTATATAAGAAAGTGGTCCAGTTTCATTCTTCTGTGTGTGGACGTCTAATTTTGCCAGCACCATGTGTCGAAGAGACCAAGGTGCATTTTGAATATAGGTTTGATCCTCTTCTCCATTAACCATTAAAAACTTTGGCCTCATTCATTAAGCCTAGTTCTGTTGTGTCTTCACAGTTTACTCTCAAAATCAAAGCTATATCATTTCAAATGACTTGAGATCTTGTTTGGATTCTGATATTTTCTTGTTAAGGTTTTATTTAAAATTTTTTGCCTTTGGAGGGGAAAATGTGGCTAGGAAAGGAGCCATATCAGGTAAAAAGAACAGAAGTGCTCTTCGAATCTGTGGTCAGGTTTGGAAAGTGTTGGGGTGTTTTTCTGGGAGGGAGATGTGGAGGGGAATGGTGGATTTTTTTGGTTTCTTTTACCGATAGATGTCCAGTTTAATTTATTGAAATTCCTTTAAAGACAGTCTCCCAAAGCCACTGTAATGGCATGATTAACAACTTAGATAGCTTAACAGTGATTCTTGTTATCCTTATAGAGAATAATGGTTGTAGCAGGACTACAGTGTATTATGAGGCACCTGTAGTTAATTTGCTGATACAATATTAATGAGTCAGTTCACTTAAAGTATACTCCTAATTGGTTGGCCTTTGTTCAATAACTCTTATTATGTTGTCTGAAAAAGCTTGTAAAAACCAAATAATTACCACTGATTTTCTCTAGGTCTTTGAATAAGTGTTTCTCAATTTTTTATTTTTTATTTATTTTTATATGTATCTTTTTATTGGAGTTCAATTTGCTAACATATAGTATAACACCCAGTGCTCATCCCATCTAGTGCCGTCCTCAGTGCCCATCACCCAGTCATCCCATCCCCCCACCCACCTCCCCTTCCACTACCCTTTGTTCACTTCCCAGTGTTAGGAGTCTCTCATGTTTTGTCACCCTCTCTGATTTTTCCCACTCATTTTCTCTGCTTTCCCCTATAATCCCTTTCACTATTTTTTATATTCCCCATATGAGTGAAACCATATAATGACTGTCCTTCTCCGATTGACTTACTTCACTCAGCATAATACCCTCCAGTTCCATCCACGTCGAAGTAAATGGTGGGTATTCGTCATTTCTAATGGCTGAGTTATACTCCATTAAATCTTATGAGTGTTCCCTAAAACTTCTGATACAAAAATAAAAAACTTCTGATATAATTTCTGGGAGGGGACTTCCCCCAAACTATTTACAGAGCTGGTATCTTCTGTGTCGTCCCAAGAACCAAAAAGATACTATAAACCTCTGCTGTTTTGTAGTTTACATTACAAAAAAAGGGGGGGGGAGGGCAACATGTTGTAATATTTGTCCTCCAAATATAAATATGTATATTCTAATTGATATGCTTTTTAAATCCATTCATTTCTCCTCCTCTTCCTGGAATTTATTAGAGACAACTCTCACCTGCCCAGGATCCACCCACTTCACCATTTAAGAATCATTGCTCTAGATTTTGTATTCCTGTTGAGGTTGTTTCCACATTTAAACCTCTAAGAACAATGCTGTACTAAATACTCTTTTATATATATTCACAGGTCAAAAAGGATCAGCCAGCTTCTCATATAGAATATGGGTTTTTTTCAGCCAAAGGTATATTAGTAGCTGTCCATCTCTGTTAGACCTTCCAATCACACAGACTCTTAAGACAAGATTGAGAATTCTGTAAGGGGAAGGCTTACCTTATACTCCACAATGTTGTTTTTGTCTTTTAGGGGTAATCATCTTTAAATCAAGACAAAAATGTAGTTCTGTAATCAAAAATGTAAAATTACCCTAAGGCTATGTTTCTCAAATTGTAGGTCCAGACTCCTTGGGAAGTCATGAAATCATCTGAGAAAGTCACTATTAGGACTATTTTAATGAAATAGGATAGAGAGGTTAGAAAACACCAGCATACATCACATGTAGTTAAAGTAGGATTATTTCACAAACTTTGGATTCAGTTCTAGATCTATGAACACATGTTTATAACTGTGTATATATATAGGGTCACATCATAAGCTATAATTCTTGCTATGAGTCACAGTGAAAAAAAAATTTTTAATGGGGCACCTGAGTGGCTCGGTTAGCATCCAAGTCTTGATTTCAGCTCAGGTCACAATCTCAGGGTTGTGAGATTGAGCCCTTCATTGGGCTCTGTGCTGGGTGTAGAACCTACTTAAAATTCTCTCTCCCTTCCTCTCCTTCTGATCCTCTGCCACTTACACTCACTCATGCTGTCTCTCAAAAAAAAAAAAGAAAAGAAAAGAAAAGAAAAGAAAAAGAAAAAGAAAAAAAAGAAATAAAATTAAAAATTGAAAGACTTACCACAAAAGGTTTCTGAGGAAGTGTGGCCTTGGAAATAATAATTGATCATGAGGAAGGTCCACAGTGAAGGTTTGTGTGTCCAGTTTTTTAAAAGACTTTATTTAATTATTTGACACACAGAAAGAGAGAGAGAAAGCGCAAGCAGAGGAAGTGGGAGAGGGAGAAGTAGGCCTCCCACATAGTGGGGATGCCAACATAGGGCTTAATCCCAGGACTCTGGGATCATGACCTGAGCTGAAGGCAGACACTTAACCAACTGAGTCACCCGTAGAGACCCCTGTTTGTTTGTTTGTTTGTTTGTTTGTTTGTTTTTAAAGATTTTATTTATTTGGGAGAGCAAGCAGGGGGATGGGCAGAGGGAGAGAGTATCCACACTGAGGATGGAGCCTGTCACAGGGCTCGATCCTAAGACCCTGATATCATGACCTGAGCCAAAACCAAGAGTTTGGCTCAACGGACTGAGCTACCCAGGCACCCCTTAGTTTTTTTTAAAGATTAATTTTGGAGAGAGAGTGTACATGAGAGAGCACAGTGGGCGGGGGGGGCAGGTGGAGAGAGTCTCAAGTAGACTCCACACTGAGCGAAGAACCTGACCCAGGGCTTGATCTCACCACCCTGAAATCATAACCTGAGCCTAACTAAACCAAGAGTCAGAAGTTTAACCGACTGCACCATCCAGGCACCCCCCTTACTTTTTTTAAAGATTTATTTATATGAGAGAGTGTGTGTGTGTGTGTGTGTGTGTGTGTGTGTGTGCATGAGAGCACAGCGCGGAGGGGCAGAGATTTTTTAATTAATTTTTTTGCATATAGTTGACATAAAATGTTACACTAGTTTACATTATACAATATAGTGATTCAACAAGCTTATGCTATGTTCACCCCAAGTGTAGCTACCATATGTCCACATACATTGCCGTTATAATATCCTTGTATTCTTTATGCTCTATTTCCCGCTCCTTTCACCCATTTTGCTCAACAACCCAACCTCCTCCCCATAGGAAACCATCAATCCTCTGTATTTAGAGGTCTGATTCTGTTTTTTTTTTTATTTACTTTTAAAATTCCAAATATTGATGAAATCATATGGCATTTGTTTTAGTCTCCTTTATTTCACTTAGCATAATACCTTCTAGGTCCATTCATATTGTCTCAAATGGCATGATCTCATCCTTTTTATGGCCACATAATATTCCATTATATATGTGTGTGTGTATGCTGCATCTTCCTTATGAATTCATCTATTGATAGACACTTAAGTTGCTTCCATATCTTGGCTATTATAAATAATGCTGCAGTAAAGAAAGGGGTCCACATGTCTTTTGAGTTATTGTTTTTGTTTTCTTTGGGTAGATGCCCAATAGTGGAATTATTGGATCATATGGTGTTTCTAGTTTTGTTTTTTTTAGTAAGTTCCATGCTGTTTTCCACAGTGGCTGTACCAAATTATGTTTCATATTGTATGTCAATTTTACATTCTCCGTGCCCCCCCACACACACACCCAGTGTGGTGTGCCTGTTCCTCTAATAAGGACCTACTTTCCCACCAAACCATCGAGCACAGCTGGTGTTCATAGGCATGTGGACAGTGTCTGGAAACTATAGATCCAGCTTTTCACTTCAATTAACTCCTCGGTGAATAGCATAAAAAACTGTTTACACATATACACAGAGTCATCCCCTGCCCCATGGCTGGGTACCCCTGGCTGGATGTTCCAATTAAGTCCATGAACTTAATTGGAGCTGAAAAAAAGTATGAGTATGCTAGATGTTATGACAGAAAGGGAACTCTGTGATTCTCTGTTCCAATACTCACTGATAGATAGGGAAACTGAAACCTCTAAAACTGTCTTCTGGGTCACAGAGTTCTATATGTAAAACTAAAAGAAGCTACCTTGTTGCCAACTCTGGGATCTTTTTTTATTATAAAGTATGTAACTAGTTTGCAATGTAGAAAAATTTAAAAGTACAGATTAACAAAAGATGAAAAATAGAACATACATATATTTTTCTTTAAGGAATGAAATTATAAGAAAATCTATATGAATTTGGGTTAGATGCATCACCAAAAGCACAATCTATGAAAAAAAATTAAAGTTGGACTTCAATAAAACTAAAAATTTCTCTCCAAAAGACACTGTTAAGAGAATGAGAAGACAAGCCATACTTGGAGAAAATCTTTATAAAACACGTATCTGACAAAAGACTGGTATCCAAAATATGCAAAAAATTATTAAAACTCAACAATAAGAAAATGAACAACCCAATTTAAAAGTGGACAAAAGACATTTCACCAAAAAAGATATTCAACATTATATGTCATTAGATAATTGAAAATTAAAACCACTATGAGATACCACTACACACCTATAGAATGGCCAAAATCCAGGACACTGACAACAGTGAATGCTGGTGAGGATGTGGAGCAGTAAGAACTCTCATTCATTGCTGGTGGAAATGCAAAATGCTGCTGTGGAAAACAATTTGGTGGCAGTTTCTCTAAAAGTTAAACATAGAATTAACATGTGATTCAACAGTTCCACTTCTAGGTACATATCCAAAGGAATATAAAGGAGGGACTCAAGCAGATACTTGCACACCAATGTTCCTAGCAGCATTTTTCAAGTAGCTAAAAGTGGAAACAATCCAAGTGTCCTTTAATGGGTAAATGAAGAAGCAAAATGTAGTATATACACAAAATGGAATACTTAGCAATGAAAAGAAATTAAATTCTGATACATGCCACGATATAGATGAACCTTGAACACATTATGCTAAGTGAAATAAGCCAGACACAAAAGGACAGATAGTGCATGATTCCTTTTTTATGAAGTACCTAAAATAAGGAAATTTATATAGACAAAAAATAGAAGTTACTAGGCGCTGGGGTAGGGTGGGGGAGATAGGGGATTATTGTTTAATGAGTACAGAGTTTCTGTTTGGGTTGATGAAAAAGTTTTAGAAGTAATGACGATGGTTACACAACACAGTGAATGTACTTAATGCTACTGAATTATACACTTAAAAATGGTTAAAATAATAAATTTCATGTTATGTATATTTTACCACAATTTTAAAAAAAGGATCAGTGGTTGCCAAGGGTTTGGGGGAAGGGAAAAAGGAATGAGTAGGTGGAATAGAGGGGATTCTTAGGGTACAGAAACTATTCTGTATGATACCTTAATGGTGGATACGTATCATTATACATTGGTCAAAACCCATAGCATGTATAACACAAAGAATGAGTCCTAATGTAAACTACTGAACCTTGGTTAATAACAATGTGTCAATATTGGCTCATCAGTTTTAATAAATATACCACACTAAATGCAAGATGTTAATAAGAAGGGAAACTGTATGTGGCAAAGGGTGGGAAGAGGTATATGGAATTCCCTGTGCTCGCTGCTCAATATTTCTGCAGACCTAAAAATATCAAAATCTATTTAATATTTTCATTTTTTTAAGATTTTATTTATTTATTCATGAGAATACACAGAGAGGAGAGAGAGAAGCAGAGACACAGGCAGAGGGAGAAGCAGGCTCCATGCGGGGAGCCTGATGTGGGACTCGATCCTGCGTCTCCAGAATCACACCCTGGGCTGAAGGCGGTGCTAAACTGCTGAGCCACCGGGGCTGCCCAAAATCTATTTAATATTTTTAAAATGAGACTGTAATGTGATTATTCTTGTACTAGCTTTTTCACTACTATGTTCACATATTACTATCATCCTTCCAGGCATTCAGCCTGGACAGTGAGGGGCAAGTTGAGGCTGGTGACGGGAAGTTAGGCCAAAATAGAGATGACATTCAGAGGATGTGGGAACTTAGGAGTAGGGGATATTTTACCCAAAGACTTACAGAGTAGAGAGACTAGAATTTTGAGCCGACAATCAAAAATATCTGAGCCCTTGAATCTAAGTGTCTCCAACAGGTTGGGAATTGGAGTAGGGCAGGGAGTTTCAAGCCATGTTCATGGAATCCTGGTCCCTTGCTGGCAAGAGGCTGGCATAACAGAATTGCACCACGAGCAAGGAGATGAAGTCTCACACACTCACTCCTGTGCTCGGAATGTTCTATGACCTCCCTGCCAGAGTGGAATGAGCAGGAACAAAAGTCTAGCAGTTGTGGTCAGCTGCCTGAAATTTCCGTTATAGAAAACTACCAGCAGCAGGAGGGGGCTTGTGGCGGACCATGGGATGGACCTGTTCCACCTAAGCCAGGATATGTGCACATTAATCTTGGCTTTTCACCTGATGCTGGTGTGACCCTTCTGAGTCATATTCTTTCTCCTGGTCATCCTCCTGCATGGCTCTCTGCCTAACTCCCACTAGGCAAGGGAGGATGTGCCTGTCACAAGACCTCCAGTGATCTCTTGGATCTTGGATCACTTGGATGCTTTAGGAAAACACCTGGAGGGTGTTGGCTCAGCAGGCTTGGGCCTTGTGCCTCCTCACCTTGAGGGCTACAACAGGGGCTGGACCCCCATCCCTTAGGCACAGAATCACCATTCAGAGGAGGGACACATTCATGCTTCTTCCCATCCTGGCTTTCTTTTTTTTTTTCATCCTGCTAGCAAGGGACACATTGGGTTCTATCAGTGGAAGAGAGTCCTACTACCACCACTTGCTTGAGGGGAGTCATTCTGGATTTCCTTACAAATTAATGGGGCAGGAGTGTCCCATAGCCCCCCATACCACATATGTCTCATAGGGAGACTACAGCACTTTCTTTACTTCCTTTAGCTCTTGCCTCCTGTGAGCTAGGTCAGAAGGTGGGAATACAGAGGTTTCGCCTTCTGAGAAATAGAAGGTGTCCAAACAGAGATCCATACTTTCCATTCAGAGCAGCCTCTGTCTTTCTGCTAGGTCAGCTATGTGTGATTCTGTGGTAGAGGGAGGAGGACAGGGAATCAGGAGTTCACTTTTGAGATCAATATTGGATATCCATGTGTTTATTTTCATTAGGCAATTTGATCTACCCATGAGATCATGATTGGCATAGAGGCAAGGCTGTGTCTTGGTGACTGTTATGTCTGCCATAGCTCCTGGAAGACAGTAAGTACTCAAATATTTTAACTATACAATGTAAGATGTCTTTCAAGGTCATTTTTGTTGTAATACCTTTACATGACCCCAGGGTCCTCCTCATCCTCTGAGTACTTCCTCCTGGGGCAGGACCCCACATACTATAGCACTCATCACACCCATGTAATAATTTTTCTCTCCCTTGGCCAGGTCTCATAGTTCATGGTTTTAAATACATCTATCTATCTATCTATCTATCTATCTATCTATCTATCTATCTATCTATCATCTATCTATCATCTATCTATCTATCTATCCTCTATCTATCTATCTATCTTCCTCTTCATCATCATCATCATCATCACTACCTATGTATATCTATTTATTTAGTTGTCTATTTGTCTGCCTAGAGCCTGGGCCCTTCCATGAACCCCAGAGTCATATGCTCAAATTGTCTAATCATTATATACACTTGATTTTTTTTAAAAAAAATTTTATTGGAGTTCAATTTGCCAACATATAGCATAACACCCAGTGCTCATCCCGCAAAGTGCCCCCCCTCAGTGCCCATCACCCAGTCACCCCAATCCCCTGCCTCTTCCACTACCCCTTGTTCATTTCCCAGAGTTAGGTATCTCTCATGTTTTGTCACCTTCATTGATATTTTCACTTATTTTCTTTCCCTTTATTCTCTTTCACTAATTTTTATATTCCCCAAATGAATAAGACCATATAATGTTTGTCCTTTTCTTTTTTTTTAATTTATTTTTTATTGGTGTTCAATTTTTTTAAAGATTTATTTATTTATTCATGATAGACATAGGGCGAGAGAGAGACAGAGACAGAGACAGACAGACATAGGAGAAGGGAGAAGCAGGCTCCATGCCGGGAGCCCGATGCGGGACTCGATCCCGGGACTCCAGGATCGCGCGCCCTAGACCAAAGGCAGGTGCTAAACCACTGATCCACCCAGGGATCCCCTATTGGTGTTCAATTTGCCAACATATAGAATAACACCCAGTGCTCATCCCATCATTGCACCCCTCAGTGCCCCCCACCGCCCCGCCCACCTCCCTTTCTTTCCACCACCCCTTGTTCGTTTCCCAGTTAGGAGTCTCTCATGTTCTGTCTCCCTTTCTGATATTTCCCACTCATTTTTTCTCCTTTGCCTTTATTCCCTTTCACTATATTTTATATTCCCCAAATGAATGAGACCATATAATGTTTGTCCTTTTCTAATTGGCTAATTTCACTCAGCATAATACCCTCCAGGTCCCTCCACATCGAAGCAAATGGTGGATATTTGTCGTTTCTAATGGCTGAGTAATATTCCATTGTATACATAGACCACATCTTCTTTATCCATTCATCTTTCGATGGACACCGAGGCTCCTTCCACAGGTTGGTTATTGTGGACATTGCTGCTATAAACATCGGGGTGCAGGTGTCGCAGCGTTTCACTGCATCTGTATCTTTGGGGTAAATCCCCAGCAGTGCAATTGCTGGGTCGTAGGGCAGATCTATTTTTAACTCTTTGAGGAAACTCCACACTGTTTTCCAGAATGGCTGTACCATTATGTACACTTGAATGTCCAATATCCATCTCTGTGTAAAAATGAACTCCTGATTAACCAGTCCTACCCAATCATACTTATCACCCACTCCAGTCCTAATATTTCTCAAATCAGTATATGATAACTGCATGTTGCCAGAAGATTAGGCCACAAACATTGGTGTTATCTTTGATTTTTAAATGTTTTCTAACTGTCCACATCCAACCTATCAGTAAATGGATATCAGTATCCTTTGTCTCTACTTCAAAATGTCCAGCATCTAAACACTTCTAGTCTCTGCTGCTACTATTACTGGAATAATCTCATAACTAATGCTTCTACCCAAGTCTTTACCTCCAATACTGCTGTTAGCAACTCAGCCTAAGTGATCCTTAAAACACAAAGCAGATCTAAGAAGACCTTCTAACAGCAACTTCCATTTCCTCAAAAAGTCAATTCAATGTCTTTGCAATGACCTTCTAGGCCTTACCTCATTTGGCCCCTTTACTGCTCTTTGTTCTCCATTACTCTCCCCCTTATTGATTACTCTGCTTCAGGCTCACTGTCCTTCTTCATTGGAATAGCTCAGGCATGCTCCAGCCTCTAGAGAGTTTATGTTTCTGACATGAAATTTCCTCAGTTATCCATGTGATTTACTCTCTCATCTCTCTAGTCCATGCCCACATTTAAATAAAAGATGTTATTTACTTATTTGAGAGGAGGACGGAGATAGCGACAGAGATAGTGAGAGAGAGCACAGAGGTAGAAGCAGACTCCCTGCTGAGCAGGGAGCCCGACACAGGCCTTGGTCCCAGGACCCTGAGATCACGATCTGAGCTGAAGGCAGATGCTTAACTGACTGAGCCACCCAGGTGCCTCTAACCCCATAAATTTTAGTGAGGCCTGCCCTGAATTCTCTATCTAGAGATAGATAAAAATTAAAAAATAAATAAATAATTTATTTTTGACCTCCCTATTTAAAACTGCACCCACCTAAGTCTTCCCCAAACTTTTTACATCTTATATAGTCATCTTCTACATACTATATGTTTTTTTACTTATGCTTTTTTTTTATCTCCCTCTCTAGTGTATCATCAATGTAAGCTTATTAAAGACATAATTTTTTCCTCTTTTGTTCATTGCTGTATACTCAGTGCCTATACAAGTGTGTGGCAAATAGTAGATGCATAGTATTAGTTGAAGGAATAAAAAATGCATGAGTGAATACCATCCATTCTCTATCTTGGCATTCTCATTCTGATCCCTCAAACATTTTAATATTCTTTTGATTATTATAGGTACTTCTCCAGCAAGTTACTGTTCTTTCCATGGTATGCCCATTTGTTTGACACCATACATTTGTACATTTTACTCTCAACCTGGGGAAGCCCAGAGACTCCCTACTTCCTTCCTGACTAACTTCTTATCCTTTGAAATTCAGTCTACATATCACCTCTTCTAAGACAATTTCTTTTCTTTTTTAAAATTTTTTTAAATTGGAGTACAATTTGCTAACATATAGCATAATACCCAGTGCTCATCCCGCCAAGTGCCTCCCCTCAGTGCCCCTCACCCAGTCACCCCAACCCCCCACCCACCTCCCCTTCCACTACCGCTCATTCGTTTCCCAGAGTTAGGTGTCTCTCATGTTTTGTCACCCTCACTGATATTTTCACTCATTTTCTCTCCTTTCCCTTTATTCCCTTTCACTAAATCTTATATTCCCCAAATGGATGATACCATATAATGTTTGTCTTTTTCTGATTGACTTATTTCACTCATGATGTGGGATATGTATACAATGGAATATTACTCAGCCATTAGAAACAACAAATACCCACCACTTGCTTTGATGTGGATGGAGCTGGAGAGTATTATGCTAGGAAAATTTCTATCGAACCCCTTCCCCCTGCCAAATTAGGTTAAGTGCCCTCCTGTGTATTTTCACCTACTTCCTCTAACCAGTCCTTATCACACTGCTTTCAGTGACTTTCTACTTGACTGTCTACTCCATAATTCCATAAGCTCAATGGAGGAAGGCCTGTGTGTTGTTCACTGTTGTGTTCACCTCTTGTTTTCTGGCATAGTACCTGAAACATAGTAAGTAGTTGAAAATTTGAAATGTTGCATCTAAGACTCATGTCAAGGACATTTTTATTGTGATCTTTTGGGAACCTTCTCTTCAACTGATCTTCATTCTAGGAGACATTTATCCCATGCAACTGAAAGGCAACGGGTGTCAAACTGGCAACAGGCCATGCGAAAATCCAAGATGGATTAGCCCTTTTAAGATTTAATCAATAACAACACAGTGCAGAGAGGTGAGATTCTCTCATATGCTTCTGACACCTGTCATATTATCTGTGTACTTTTATGATTATCAAGGATGGAACAACTATGACACTCACCTAAAAACTTCCCTTCAGGCTGCTGGCATACATAGAAGCTATTGGTAAATTGTTCCCATGGGCCAAAAATGTACGGGGTGCTATTTCTTATAATATGATTATGCCTACATTGTTCCTGAGGGCCCATAGGTGCCGTGGGAATACGTAATGAATTCAAGCCTGGTGCACCTTCAATGCACTTTGGGCAGGGGTCTTCCTTCTTTGCTCAAGTGCTCCTCTCCACAGTCCAGGGTAGGACTGAGAGAGTTGTGTGGAATGCTGACCTATTTGAAATATGAATTTAAGCTCCTATAGTATATGGGAAGTATTATTTACCTTCTCTACTCTCTCCATCACATACAACCTTGAAAATAAGGAGGCACAAACAGGTGGTTCTTTGCTCAGAGGCATAGAGTATATTTGGAGAGGGTCCTGCCTCACCTGGACATTAATGGAAATGATGATGACAGCCTTTTTCATGGGGATGCAGAGGAACCTATGAACTCCTTTCTCCTGGACTGCGTTTTCTCTTTGTGTAGACCAGTACCTTGTGCTGAGGGGAGAGCTGAGACCTAGGTTGGATTTTCTGGTTGGGTGGCACAAGTCAGCTGAGGACAGTGCTTGGAGCTGTTGTGAGGAAGGCACAGCAACTAGGAGCATCTGGACTGAAGGGATTGTGATTGAGTTCATTGTCGAGAGACTGAGGAGCATCAAAGAAAGTCATGCCCTCCTCTGTTTTATTCTCCATCTTGGCTCCTCTCACAGGGTGTTTGGTGAGGGGTGAACTCTTCTCAATATTTTTTGTCATGGTTTTGGGCATGTCATCCTTACAGAGGAGAATGGATTCTTTATGCCTTTGACCTTTCACTTCGGGGTTAATCCAGTGTGGAAAGTGCTTCACCTTATTACCCAAGCCAGCTTCTGCAGCTTCTGGAAGAACGGGATCTTGTGAATCCTTCAGTCTGAAATGCTGCTTTTACTAGACCCTGCAGCTCTTGACCCTAGAAAGTGTGACTCTATGAATTCAGACCCTGTAAATTTTGGATCCCAAAAACATGGTCACTTTAAATGCTGGACTTACAAAATTTGGCCCAGTTAATAACGGCCCAGTAAGCTGGTCATGTAAGGTCTGGCCCATTAAGCTCTGGTGACTCCAGTTTTGGCATTCTGAGGAATCCTTGTTTGGGTGAGGTCATTCAGATTGTTTTAATAGCCTTACAGAACATTCTCATCTGGCATTTTGACCCAAGGAATCTAGGGGATACTCTAGGAACTCAATGTAAGGGAGAAACTGGTGAAGGGCTGCGAGGGATCTTGTCACCTGAGAGGATGGAAATGGTGGCTCTGCAGATCCAGACAGATCCTTGCTAGTTCCAACTCACTCAAGGCAACCATCCTAACCTAGCTCAAATTCTACTTGAGAAAGATCCTAGAGACATTGGGGAAGTCAAGGGCTCTGAGGGTTCTATTTATAAAAGTCCCTTCTGGCCCCTGAACCACAGCAGAGTATATGTTCTCTCTGGCTGGAGACAGCCTCAAACCTGCACCCCCTTGTCTATGATTCTCTGCTACGTTAAGTTTCCCAGAGTCCTCTATTTTCTCTGCTGGGGCAGGGAGTTGTCCTTACCTTTGCAGGGGCTAAGGGATCCAGGGCTTCTCCAGGCTCAGCTTGTACACACTGGCCTGCAGCTTAATACAAAGCACCTGGGCCCCTGTTGTGTCCCCAGGGGGTTGTGAGATCTTGGAGGCCCAGTGGGAAGAACCATAAGGACTAGCTTGCTTTTTGTTCTCCTCACTGCCTCAGTTTACCTGCAAACTATTCTCTAATGTGGAGCATTCTAGAACACATGGGATGATATCTGGTGGGATGGGGGAGATTCTGGAGCAATATTTTCCCCAGGTGTTTAGATTTGAAGGAGTCCTAGGCACAGATATTCCTTGAGACAGCCACAGTTTGTTCCTGGACTCCTTTATCTTTATAAGACTTCCCAAATGTATCTCCAGGAATTTCTTTTTCAGGTAAAAATTCAGTTTGGCCAAGATAGGTATCTTGAGTGATGAGTGGCCTGCAGGATGTCTGGCTCTCTAGAGGCACCATCTCCTTTCACCTATACTTCAGTCTGAAATGCTTGCCCACCGTTTGCACAAGTCTCACTGGCATATCGAAAGTCTGGCCTAGGACTTTTACATTGGTGTTTAGATGATATTGAGCCATAGGTTTTACTGGGCCCCCAAAAGACCCAGGTACATCTTTGTGATTGCAGATTGTCTAGTGATTGCCGAGGCCATGGCCTTGGAGAAAGCCACATAATAAAAAGCTGGCAAGCCTGACAGGCCAAAATTCGTCTCCAGTTTCTCAGTGGCTCCCTGAGAAGATACCCAGGCAGGTGCTGGTCAAGATGATCAGTGACAGCATCAGGTGAGGCCTGTTACAGCTATCAAGGCCTATCAACACTGAGGATGTTGCTTTATGATCCATGTAGGGGCTAACAGCCACCTCCATGTCTAGGGACTTACTTTCTGGGCACAAGGGAACCAAACTCCTGTCAGGGCCCTTGTAATGCTGCAGACCTAATGATTTGCGGTCCTAACAGCTGCAAATGTGGGCAGAAACAAATGCCCTAGCATATCTTCCCATGCTTGTAGTCACTGTAGCTCTGCAACATTGCCTTAGCCTGGGCAAGCAACTATAGACCAGCTCTGCTGCCATGATGAATCATGACAGGTCACTATCCCCACTGGCCTTTAGGTCTGCAAGCTAGGGGATACTCATACTGGCCAGGGTGCTGCTCTGGGGCATGGGCTGCTGGTCAGCAGGGGACAGGTGCAACTCTTTGGACTGATGTATCTTCTGGGGCAGGCTCTCACAATAATTAATCAACTTGCTAAATCAACTGCTTCTGAAAGTAGAACTCTAGCAGCTCTGGGTATGTTCCAGGGAAATACCACCTCCCTCTTGAAGACTGAAATGGGTTGCTCTTAACAGGTCCCTGGGGACAGGAAGAAACATGTCTCAGGGCTTATTTTATATGGTTCTCTGCCTCTACAGAGATTTCTGGGCAACAGCTGAGAAGCTCCAATGAAGATGTGGCTGCCTTTGCTGCTGGTGCCACTCTAAGGCTTCACACTTGGGCAGAGAAGAAAATGGGATATTGATATGGGTTTGTTGTTAGTCAGATGGAGACACCCAAATTTGGGAATGTGGGAAAAAGCTGGGGCTAACCTGGTGGAGGAAATTTTAGAGATTACAAAGCAATTATTGAAGAAAAAGGGACTGGGGCTCCCCTTTTGTGGAGAGATCTTTATTGGCAGACCAAGGACTCACTGTGCAGAAAATAGGAACCATAGGAACATAGCTATTTTTCTGCTATAGATAGCACACTGAGGCCTCAGTGGATCTTCTGGCCAATGGATAGAGATCACTAAGAAACTAAAATGTAGTAGAGGGTGGAGCCAGAGTCATGAAGTTTGCGATTTACTTTCAGCGGTATTTGCTCTGGGTTCATAGTGGATCTTTCTATAACTCAGAAAGTTTGGGAGGAGGGGCAAGATGGCGGAAGAGTAGGGTCCCCAAATCACCTGTCCCCACCAAATTACCTAGATAACCTTCAAATCATCCTGAAAATCTACGAATTCGGCCTGAGATTTAAAGAGAGAACAGGTGAAACACTACAGTGAGAAGAGTTTGTGCTTCTATCAAGGTAGGAAACGGGGAAAAAGAAATAAAGAAACAAAAGGCTCCCGCGAGGAGCCGGGCTGACGCCGGGGCGAGTGTCCCCAGGACAGGAAAGCTCCGTCCCGGAGAAGCAGGAGCTGCACCAACCTTCCCGGGCAGAAAGGCGCCCGCAGGGAGTTGGAGCAGGACCCCAGGAGGGCGGGGATGCCCTCGGGCTCCCTGGGACACTAACAGACACCTGTGGCGCGCGCAGGAGAGTCCGCCGAGGTCCCTAAGGGCTGCAGCGCACACACATTGACCCGGGAGCAGATTGGAGGGGCTCGGGCGGCGGCTCCGCGGAGGGGGCTGCGCAGCTCCGGGAGCAGCTCGGCGGCTGCGGCTCCGGCAGAGGAAGAGGCTCCGTGAGGAGGGGGCTGCGCGGCTCCGGGAGCAGCTCGGCCGGGCTCAGGCAGAGGCTCCGCGGAGAGGAAGCTGCGCGGCCGGGAGCGCGAATCCAACTGCGCAGACCGGGAGCACAGGGCGCCGGGGACGCAGCCCAAGATCCGGCCTCCCCCCGGGACAGGCAGAGGCCGGGAGGGCCCAGGACAGCAAGGACGCTCCTGCCCGGAGCTGAGAAGATCAGCGGCCCCGCCCCGGAGCCTCCAGGCCCTGCAGACGGAAAGCTCCGTAGTTACTGCGGGGGCTGAATCCAGGTTTCCAGAGCTGCCACAGCCACTGGGGTTGTTCCTCCAGGGGCCTCACGGGGTAAACAACCCCCCACTGAGCCCTGCACCAGGCAGGGGGCAGAGCAGCTCCCCCAAGTGCTAACACCTGAAAATCAGCACAACAGGCCCCTCCCCGAGAAGACCAGCTAGACGGACAAGTTCCAGGGGAAGTCAAGGGACTTAAAGTATTCAGAATCAGAAGATACTCCCCCGTGTGTGTGTTTTTTTTTCTTTTTGATTTCTGATTGCTTCCCCCACCCCTTTTTTCACCTTTCTTTTCTTTCTCTTTTTCTTCTCTTTTTTCCCTTTTTTCTTCCTTTTTTCTTTTTTCTTTTTCTCTTTTCTTTCCTTCTCTCTCTCTCTTTTTCTCCTTTTCCCAATACAACTTGTTTTTGGCCACTCTGCACTGAACAAAATGACTAGAAGGAAAACCTCACTTCAAAAGAAAGAATCAGAAACAGTCCTCTCTCCCACAGAGTTACAAAATCTGGATTACAATTCAATGTCAGAAAGCCAATTCAGAAGCAAATTATACAGCTACTGGTGGCTCTAGAAAAAAGGATAAAAGACTCAAGAGACTTCATGACTGCAGATTTAGATCCAATTAGGCAGAAATTAAAAATCAATTGAATGAGATGCAATCCAAACTAGAAGTCCTAATGACGAGGGTTAACGAGGTGGAAGAACGAGTGAGTGACATAGAAGACAAGTTGATGGCAAAGAGGGAAACTGAGGAAAAAAGAGACAATTAAAAGACCATGAAGACAGATTAAGGGAAATAAACGACAGCCTGAGGAAGAAAAACATACGTTTAATTGGGGTTCCTGAGGGCGCCGAAAGGGACAGAGGGCCAGAATATGTATTTGAACGAATCATAGCTGAAAACTTTCCTAATCTGAGAAGGAAAACAGGCATTCAGATCCAGGAAATAGAGAGATCACCCCTAAAATCAATAAAAACCGTTCAACACCTCGACATTTAATAGTGAAGCTTGCAAATTCCAAAAATAAAGAGAAGATCCTTCAAGCAGCAAGAGACAAGAAATCCCTGACTTTTATGGGGACGAGTATTAGGGTAACAGCAGACCTCTCCACAGAGACCTGGCAGGCCAGAAAAGGCTGGCAGGATATATTCAGGTCCTAAATGAGAAGAACATGCAGCCAAGAATACTTTGTCCAGCAAGGCTCTCATTCAAAATGGAAGGAGAGATAAAGAGCTTCCAAGACAGGCAGGAACTGAAAGAATATGTGACCTCCAAACCAGCTCTGCAAGAAATTTTAAGGGGGACTCTGAAAATTCCCCTTTAAGAAGAAGTTCAGTGGAACAATCCACAAAAACAGGGACTGAATAGATATTATGATGACACTAAACTCATATCTTTCAATAGTAACTCTGAAAGTGAACAGGCTTAATGACCCCATCAAAAGGCGCAGGGTTTCAGACTGGATAAAAAAAAGCAGGACCCATCTATTTGCTGTCTACAAGAGACTCATTTTAGATAGAAGGACACCTGCAGCCTGAAAATAAAAGGTTGGAGAACCATTTACCATTCAAATGGTCCTCAAAAGAAAGCAGGGGTAGCCATCCTTATATCAGATAAACTAAAGTTTACCCCGAAGACTGTAGTGAGAGATGAAGAGGGACACTATCTCATACTTAAAGGATCTATCCAACAAGAGGACTTAGCAATCCTCAATATATATGCTCCGAATGTGGGAGCTCCCAAATATTTAAACCAATTAATAAACAAAGTGAAGAAATACTTAGATAATAATACACTTATACTTGGTGTCTTCAATCTAGCTCTTTCTATACTAGATAGGTCTTCTAAGCACAACATCTCCAAAGAAACGAGAGCTTTAAATGATACACTGGACCAGGTGGATTTCACAGATATCTACGGAACTTTATATCCAAACTCAACTGAATACACATTCTTCTCAAGTGCACATGGAACTTTCTCCAGAATAGACCACATACTGGGTCACAAATCGGGTCTGAACCAATACCAAAAGATTGGGATCGTCCCCTGCATATTCTCAGACCATAATGCCTTGAAATTAGAACTAAATCACAACAAGAAGTTTGGAAGGACCTCAAACACATGGAGGTTAAGGACCATCCTGCTAAAAGATGAAAGGGTCAACCAGGAAATTAAGGAAGAATTAAAAAGATTCATGGAAACTAATGAGAATGAAGATACAACCGTTCAAAATCTTTGGGATGCAGCAAAAACAGTCCTAAGGAGGAAATACATCGCAATACAAGCATCCATTCAAAAACTGGAAAGAACTCAAATACAAAAGCTAACCTTACACTTAAAGGAGCTAGAGAAAAAACAGGAGATAGATCCTACACCCAGCAGAAGAAGAGAGTTAATAAAGATTCGAGCAGAACTCAACGAAATCGAGACCAGAAGAACTGTGGAACAGATCAACACTACCAGGAGTTGGTTCTTTGAAAGAATTAATAAGATACATAAACAATTAGCCAGCCTTATTAAAAAGAAGAGAGAGAAGACTCAATAAAATCATGAATGAGAAAGGAGAGATCACTACCAACACCAAGGAAATACAAACGATTTTAAAAACATATTATGAACAGCTATACGCCAATAAATTAGGCAATCTAGAAGAAATGGACACATTCCTGGAAAGCCACAAACTACCAAAACTGGAACAGGAAGAAATAGAAAACCTGAACAGGCCAATAGCCAGGGAGGAAATTGAAGCAGTCATCAAAAACCTCCCAAGACCAAAAGTCCAGGGCCAGATGGCTTCCCAGGGGAATTCTATCAAACGTTTAAAGAAACCATACCTATTCTACTAAAGCTGTTTGGAAAGATAGAAAGAGATAGAGTACTTCCAAATTCGTTCCACGAGGCCAGCATCACCTTAATTCCAAAACCAGACAAAGACCGCACCAAAAAGGAGAATTACAGACCAATATCCCTGATGAACATGGATGCAAAAATTCTCAACAAGATACTAGCCAATAGGATCCAACAACACATTAAGAAAATTATTCACCATGACCAAGTAGGATTTATCCCCGGGACACAAGGCTGGTTCAACACTCGTAAAACAATCAGTGTGATTCATCATATCAGCAAGAGAAAAACCAAGAACCACATGATCCTCTCAATAGATGCAGAGAAAGCATTTGACAAAATACAGCATCCATACCTCATCAAAACTCTTCAGAGTGTAGGAATAGAGGGAACTTTTCCTCGACATCTTAAAAGCCATCTACAAAAAGCCCACAGCAAATATCATTCTCAATGGGGAAGCACTGGGAGCCTTTCCCCAAGATCAGGAACAAGACAGGGATGTCCACTCTCACCACTGCTATTCAACATAGTATTGGAAGTCCTAGCCTCAGCAATCAGACAACAAAAAGACATTAAAGGCATTCAAATTGGTAAAGAAGTCAAACTCTCCCTCTTCGCCGATGACATGATACTCTACATAGAAAACCCAAAAGCCTCCACCCCAAGATTGCTAGAACTCATACAGCAATTTGGTAGCGTGGCAGGATACAAAATCAATGCCCAGAAATCAATGGCATTTCTATACATTAACAATGTGACTGAAGAAAGAGAAATTAAGGAGTCAATCCCATTTACAATTGCACCCAAAAGCATAAGATACCTAGGAATAAACCTAACCAAAGAGGTAAAGGATCTATACCCTAAAAACTATAGAACACTTCTGAAAGAAATTGAGGAAGACACAAAGAGATAGAAAAATATTCCATGCTCATGGATTGGCAGAATTAATATTGTGAAAATGTCAATGTTACCCAGGGCAATTTACACGTTTACTGCAATCCCTGTCAAAATACCATGGACTTTTTCAGAGAGTTAGAACAAATTATTTTAAGATTTGTGTGGAATCAGAAAAGACCCCAAATAGCCAGGGGAATTTTAAAAAAGAAAACCATAGGTCGGGGCATATGGTTTTCTTTTTTAAAGAGAAGAAAGACAGTCTCTTCAATAAATGGTGCTGGGAAAATTGGACACACACATGCAGAATAATGAAACTAGACCATTCTCTTACACCACACACAAAGATAAACTCAAAATGGATGAAAGATCTAAATGTGAGACAAGATTCCATCAAAATCCTAGAGGAGAACACAGGCAACACCCTTTTTGAACTTGGCCACAGTAACTTCTTGCAAGATACATCCACTAAGGCAAAAGAAACAAAAGCAAAAGTGAACTATTGGGACTTCATCAAGATAAGAAGCTTTTGCACAGCAAAGGATACAGTCAACAAAACTCAAAAACAACCTACAGAATGGGAGAAGATATTTGCAAATGACGTATCAGATAAAGGGCTAGTTTCCAAGATGTATAAAGAACTTCCTAAACTCAACACCAAAGAAACAAACAATCCAATCATGAAATGGGCAAAAGACATGAACAGAAATCTCACAGAGGAAGACATAGACATGGCCAACATGCACATGAGAAAATGCTCGGCATCACTTGCCATCAGGGAAATACAAATCAAAACCACAATGAGATACCACCTCACACCAGTGAGAATGGGGAAAATTAACAAGGCAGGAAACTACAAATGTTGGAGAGGATGCGGAGAAAAGGGAACCCTCTTGCACTGTTGGTGGGAATGTGAACTGGTGCAGCCACTCTGGAAAACTGTGTGGAGGTTCCTCAAAGAGTTAAAAATAGACCTACCCTACGACGCAGCAATTGCACTGTTGGGGATTTACCCCAATGATTCAGATGCAATGAAACGCCGGGACACCTGCACCCCGATGTTTCTAACAGCTATGTCCACAATAGCCAAACTGGAAGGAGCCTCGGTGTCCATCGAAAGATGAATGGATAAAGAAGATGTGGTTTATGTATACAATGGAATATTACTCAGCCATTAGAAATGACAAATACCCACCATTTGCTTCAACGTGGATGGAACTGGAGGGTATTATGCTGAGTGAAGTAAGTCAATCAGAGAAGGATAAACAGTGTATGTTCTCATTCATTTGGGGAATATAAATAATAGTGAAAGGAAATATAAGGGAAGGGAGAAGAAATGTGTAGGAAATATCAGAAAGGGAGACAGGACATAAAGACTCCTAACTCTGGGAAACGAACTAGGGGTGGTGGAAGGGGAGGAGGGCGGGGGGTGGGGGTGAGTGGGTGACTGGGCACTGAGGGGGACACTTGACGGGATGAGCACTGGGTGTTATTCTGTATGTTGGTAATTGAACACCAATAAAAAATTAATTTATTAAAAAAAAAACTCAGAAAGTTTGGGTAGACTGGTTCAACTCTCATGATCCCAGGTCAGGAAGATAGCCTATTTTTCAATAGAGGCCTTACAAGTGGCATTATGATGAAAGAAATGGTTGTTTTCTCCAGGCTTGGAAAACATTTGGGCCTATGCGTTATAAGCTGCCATAGGAACTCTTCTAAAGATTTTGGGAGCTCCCTCAGGTATAGAATTGCATTCATTTATATACATGTGCTTAAAGATGACTCAGGACTTTGGGGAAATAGGAACATGCAAGGCAACAGGGTATTTTAGCTTTGTGAGCTCTGAAATCAGGGAAAGAAAGAGAATCAGATATTCAAGGGCAGCTGACCTTGTTTCTCCAGCACACATACAGGGTAGCTCTTCCTCTTGTCCTGCTGATTCACAGGAGTCCTAGTCCCCTCACTTGAAGAAGACAGAGCTCCTGTATCCCTGGACACATCTGGCACTTGATATCCCTTCCTTCGCTGGAGGCATTCACCTTGGATATCTTGGATGCTGACACTGGTCGACTGGGCAGCTGACTGTGTTAAGCATTTCTGATCTGTTAATTGTGACTTTGTAGGGGTTACAGATGGAAGTGAAAGAGCTTTGGAGTGCAGGGAACCCTGACTCTGCTCCAAAGAGAGACAAGAGGAGCCCTGCGATGGCCCCGATGAAGAGGGAGAGGTCAGGGTTTTCTCACCTGACAGCAACTGCTGAATCTCCAGAGCCACAGCATTGCAGATGGGGCAGGAAGGATCTGCACACAGGAGCCGCCGCACACTTCCCTCCTTAGGAAGCCAGCCCTGGCTAGGAAGGGAAGACGGCAACCGTTACTGATGGACTGACACCTGCCTCTCTGAATGTGTGTGACCTGGAGATTTGGCCCACCTTCCCCTAGTCCTGGAATCCCAGGGCATTTACCCATCTCCTGTTCTTCCTAGGAAAATGCCATTGGCAAGTTATGTTGGGCTGGGTTGGACTGAGGGCTGGAGCTTGTTAGGCAAGGTCTCAGACAATGATGGAACCACAGGCCATGAGAGACACTGGGAGGTGGGGTGCATTTACTGTTGGTCTGTGTTGAGAAACTACACCAGGAGAAGGGAACCAGGCAGAGGTGGGGAGCCAATGGTTGGCTGAGGGGCAGCACCAGGAACATTACCAGGGGGAACCTGCGGTCAGTCTCTTCTGGAGCTAAGAAGGCCACAGCCTGGCATTCAGTATTTCTAAGCTGTGGAAAATATGGTCTTTGTGGGAACTCTGCATTGTGGGGACTATGGGGTGTCCCAGTTCCTGTACATAGTATCTCTTGAGAGCCAATTCCCTTCCTTAGAAATTTTAGGAAGAGGATAAGATGACAGACTCCTTTCTGAGGGCTGTCCCAGGAATTGGCCTCCCTGAAGACAAAACCATGGAAGTAATGTCAGCAGGTTTTATGGGTCTGCCCTTGAATGGTTGCAACAGGAATAGGACAATGGTGATTTATTTATATATGCATTTATCTATTCTCTTGACTGGATAACTTGTCTTGTGGCTGAGTGCAAACTCATGTAGAGTCTTCAATGAATTACATACTAGCAAAATCCTGACTTTCAGGACCACTGTGAACCTAGCCTAGAGCAAAATCGGGAGACTCCCTGTCCTGAGACACCTGATCCCCCTCTGCCCTGGCAACTCTCTCAACCAGTGCTCAGCATCCACTGTCTGACTCCCTCCGGGACATTTTCCCTCTCCTGGTCCCTGCCACAGGCCAACCAGAGAAATCGTCCCAGGCCAGGCTGGGGATTTGGAGGATGCAAAGAGCAAGTGATCACCTTTTCATGACACAGAGCAGCTCCCACGGCTTATCAGCTTCTTCCTGACAAAATCTCCTAGCTGAAAAACCAGCAGAGTGTTAACAAAGAATGAGAGGATGCAGGGACATCCTATAGGAAGCTAAAGGCCTTTGAGGAAGAGGAGGCTGAGAAGCTGAACAATCAATGCTCTATGGCACATATGCATACAATTTACCCCACTACAACATGCTGTCCTAGACCTCATTTCATTTGATCATACAACCACACTGCGAGTGAGGCAGGATCATGAGATGCCCATTTCGTGGATCACAGACTGAGAGATGAAGTCGTTTCCACAGGGTGGTAAAACTAGTAAATGACACAGCTAAGGGCTTCTGTCCACCATCTATATTCTTCATTCTCAAGGGTAGGGGGGAGGTAGAGAATTTTGGAACACTCCCAGGCTCTGATTTTCCACCCAAGAAAGTGTTCTGGGAGAAATTGTCAACTGAGGCAATTGGAGCCTTCAGTGGTTAGAGCACCTGATTACTGGCTACAGGGCTCATAGAGGGACAGGAATCAGGGGAAACTTGCCCATAGAGAGGGGAGTCTGAGGGTTAATTAGGACTTTACCTCTTGATGTTTTATCTTTAGCCCTTTGTCTGACTCTCCGGTGACACTTGAAAACAAATGAGTTAGAGCACCTAAGTTTTTCTAAGCCAGGGCACCTTTCACTTTTTGTCTAAAATGAGACAAAATTGTTAAATATTTCTCAAACTTTTCTGTATTCCAATTTTATATACTCTCGTACCATTCTTTTCTTAGTCTTTGTATTTTCACCCATCATTTCCCTTTCTTATTACTAATTCATTTTGAGGCTCTCCTATACACCATACCTCTACCCCCCATTCCCTGAACAAGTTCTGTGGGAGATCAGAATGAGACAGGAGAAAAGAGGAATAGATTAAAGGATAAGGGATCTAGTAGCCAAGGGATTTTAGCTATCCAAGGTCCTGAATGTCTCCCAAACCAGAAGTGAACCCAAATTTGGAGCTATTCTGAGATCCATGAAGAAACCCCCATTAAAAAAAAAGTAAGGGTAAGGGTAATAGGAGAAAGTAAGGGAATAAAATCTTGTTTGAGGCTTAATCAGTTCAGTCGTGATCATTGTGTGTTCCCTACCCGGCAACAGCTCCTTTTAGGTCCCAACCTTAATTCTTGGTGGCTCTTTTTCACTTGCCAAATAATTAATGCAATAATAGTGATGGAGCCATAAATGTGTAAGGGATATCCAACATCCCACAGAAGAAAGGTAGGGCTCAACATAATCCAAACCTCATTAGGCATCTCTCTTCCTAGGCTTTCAGGGACTTGGAACCTAATGCTTCCAAATTAGTTTTGGACCTAATTTGACCCTGTCATCTCTGCCTCACAGGAGATGGAACCAGATCACCAGACTACATCACAAAGCTCTCCTATTTCCAAAGGCATGCAGAGCATCAGAGGCCTTTATTTGTCTAGGAGAAGCTCATGTGATTCAGTGTTCAGATGAGGATGTCTGATTGTCTGTACGAGTTGCAGAGCCTGGGCCCTAGAGGTGCCAAGGTCATGGCAGCATATACTCTTTCATGCTCTGTTCCCTATAACGTGATGGCTTACCTCTCTCCTTTAGACAACAGTCTAGAATCTCTCCTTAGATACGTTAGTCTTTATGTACACTGCATGCCCTATAAGAGAGAGAATGGTTAGGTCAGAGGAACTCCATGAACTACATTACATCACCTATATTGGGAAGATAACCTAAAACACAAACAAGAGGCTAGGACATGCATTATCTTGTTAAGTGTTAGAAAGTGAGGATTTTGATGTCACAAGCAATTGGTGGTCAGTATTAAGAGGTTCAAGAAGAGGGTCATGTCTGACATGTCAAGGAAAGGATACAGCTGCTGTCTTTTAAAATAACTTTCTGGGGCAGCCTGGGTGGCTCAGTGGCTTAGTGCTGCCTTCAGCCCAGGGTGTGATCCTGAGACCTGGGACCCCAGACCCCAGGATCATGCTGAGTCAAAGGCAGATGCTCAGCCACTGAGCCACCCAGGCATCCCAGGGCAAGCTTTTTCTTTTTCAACCTCAGTTACCCACCACATCTATGTCCACTGATTCACATATTAATGTTAATTTCATGGCCCATGTCAACATTGTGAGATGCCTCCAATGACCTAGGACTTCTGAATTTCCTTAAGTTCTTGCCCTGATGATAGTGGTCCCACACCTCCAAAATTCTTCAGCTCAAAATCTCTGAAAGTGCTATTTGGTCCCTCCTTCAGCATCCAGTCCACCAACAAACAGGTGTGGTGAGCACTCAATCTGCGTTCATCACTAAAGTGGGCAATATCAAAGGCACAAGGACATTGAGTTGTGTTACCTGCCTGCTCTGAAGATACTTAAAAACCTAGTTACAAGGATGCCTGGGTGACTCAGTGGTTGAGCGTCTGCCTTTGGCTCATGGCGTGATCCTGGAGTTCTAGATTGAGTCCCACATCGGGCTCCCTGTGAGGAACCTGCTTCTCCCTCTGCCTATGTCCCTGCCTTTCTGTGTGTGTCTCTCATGAACATATAAATAAATAAAATCTTTTTAAAAGTCCTAGTTACAAAGATTAATTAATATGAATCAAGAATCAACCTTATTAGTGGTTGAGGGAGAGGGAATTAAGGAGTTATTATTCACTGGGTAGAGAGTTTCTGTTTGGGATATGAAAAAAAATCTGAAAATGCATAGTGGAAAAGACTGCACAACGATACACTTAAAAATAATTAAAATGGGGGGATCCCTGTGTGGTTCAGCGGTTTAGCACCTGCCTTCGGCCCAGGGCATGATCCTGGGGTGCTGTGATCGAGTCCCATATCGGGCTCCCTGCATAGAGCCTGCTTCTCCCTCTGCTTGTGTCTCTGCCTCTCTGTGTGTGTGTGTCTCTAATTAATAAATAAAATCTTTTAAAAAATAGTTAAAATGTTAAGTATATAGACCACAATTTAAGAAACAAAAGGCAAAAAACCCCATTACTAATAATTAGTATGAGACCTTTTTTTTATTAACTTTAAGGAAGAATACTCTGAAATGTTTTAATAAAAATATAGATGAATGTTTTTCTAAAGTGTCCTTTTTATATAGAACAAAACCAAACCAAAATACATCCTTACGTTTAAGATAATTTAAGAGGAGTCACACCTGATGATGGGATGAATTTGAGCCATTTTAACATCTTTCCTGAACTTGCAAATTCCACACTACAAATATGAAAAGACTTTTTCAACTAAAGAGCATTGAATGTCAAACTGACGAACAGCTTACATCAGCTTTTTAGTAGCAGGTTGAGATACCTACAGTGTAGCTTGAATCTTTAACTTTTATTATTCCTACCCAACTGGCTCCTGCTTCCTGCAGCTTCTTTCTTTGCCACTGCAATGGTTCTGTCTTCCATTAATATGACCTAATGTGGCCCAGCATGGTGTTTGGTATCCTCCGTCTCTTGGCTGTGACTATATATGATTAATAAAACCACTGTCAATCTCATAGGTGCAGTGTCGGGTGTCATGAGTTCAGTCACTTCCAGAACCCAGGGACACTCCCTCCCTCACCAATGGGATGAAGAGAAGGTAAACAGAATATTGTATCTCTTCCCCAACCAGCTCTGCTTCCTGCAGCTGCTGCTGCCTTTTCTCTGCTGAAACAGTTCTCAGTCTCCCATTAGTCTAACCTCCTGCCCACAAGAATACCATCAGATTGTGCAAACTTTGCACCTGCTCCAACCAGTGCACTCTTTACCCTACAGATAACCCACAGCCACTGCCATCCTACTAAGCCATTAAAACCATCTGCTGCCAACTCCTCTGCAGCATCTCACTCACCCTTGTTCCTCTGTCTCCAGACTCAGGAGTTAGAGCCAAAGATAATCTTATGTGTTTTTGCAGAGTAGGTCTTTAGTACAGGTTTATTTACTGGTTTGGTACTCATTGACAAAAGGTGCTTGAGTGGTTAGGACAGGGGAACCAGTGTATTTCCAAACAAAGGTGCATTCATGTAATGAACACATCAACAATACAGGCATGGATCTTCATATTTGCCCCTCCTGCTTCACGGTTTATACTGAAGAGTACACAAGGAAGACGAAGTACCTGAAAAGCCTCTATGGACTCTGGAGGGGTATTCAACTATAAATTCATATTCATTCATTTCTAGAAAATTTCTCAAAGCCAGAATCTGCTTCATGTATTTTTTAAAAATTTTTATTTATTTTAGAGACAGAGAGAGAGAGAGAGAGAGAGAGAGAGAAGAGCACAAGAGCAGGGGGAGGGAGCTGTGCTGTGTCTCAGTATCAGAAAATATTACTGAACATCTTAGATGAGCCAAGGTGCTGGGGACAGAGAAGCACACTATTCAGCAGCAATATTTTTATACGAGTGGTTTTATCAATGCCTAATAGTTAAAATTTGCAGGGAGTTGGACAGGAAACACCCTGTTAGTGTCAGGCCCCAAACCACCAGTGTTCAAGCAGCAGGTTACAGTGTGCATTAAGTGTAGCAAGCAACCAGAGACACTAGAGGGCAGCACCTGCCCACCCAATGCTCCTAGCCCAGAGAACTCTTAGTGACAGAAACTTTAAAAGGTCCTCTGTTCCAGTGGCTCTCAATCCTGGCCTTACATCAGACTCACTAGGAAGCCTGTAATAATATAGATTTCCTGGCCTCATCCCAGACTTAATGAGTCAGAATATCTAGGGGCAGGGTCCAGCAATCTATATATTAAGTATCAAAAATAACCCTCAAGCAAAAAAGCACTAAGGTCTGAGTATATATTTGGGAGATACTGGTAACAGCCAACCCCCAACCCCGGTTTTACTGCTATATGTCAATATAGCATATATATTGAGTGGGAATATCAGAAAGGAATAATATAATTGACATATAGCATTGTATTAGTTTAAGGAGTGCAACACAATGATTCATATATATATATATATATATATATAGAGAGAGAGAGAGAGAGAGAGAGAAATTCTTATCACAGTAAATTTAACATCATGTCCTCAGAGTTACAATTTTTATGATGAAAATGTTTAAATTAAATCTACTCTCTTAGCAGTTCCCAATATACGATATATAGTATTGTTAACTATGGTCATCATGCTGTATATTAGATCCCAGAACTTACTAATCTTATAATTGGAAGTTGGTACCTTTTAACTACCTTCCTTCCTTTCCTCCATCCTCCACCTCCTGCCACTGACAGCCACAAATCTCTTTTCTGTTTCTGTCAGTTCAGGATTCTTTTTAGATTATACATAAAAGTGAGATAACACAGTATTTGTCTTTCCCTGTTTATTTTCACTTAACATAATGCCTTAAGATTCATCCAGGTTGTTTCTAAAGGCAAGGTTTCCTTCTCTTTATGCTCGATAACATTCCATTGTGTGTGTGTGTATATATATATATATATATATCACATCTTTATCCATTCATCTATTGATGGGCACTTGGGTTCTTTTCCATATCTTGGCTACTGTAAATGGTGCTGCAATGAACATGGAGATGCAGATAGTGATTTTGCTTCCTTCAGATATATACCTAGAATTGGGACTGGTGGATTATACAGCAGTTGTATATTTAATTTTTGAGGAACCTCCATACTGTTTTCCATAGCTACTGTGCCAATTTACATTCCCACCAGCAATGCACAAGAGTTCCCTTTTCTCACCAGCGTTTGCTATCTCTTGTGTTTTTGATGACAGCCATTCTAACACATTCGAGATGATGTTTCATTGTGATTCTGATTTGCATTTTGCTGATGATTAGTGATATGAGGACTGTTGGCCAATTGTATGTCTTCTTTGGATAAATGTCTCTTCAGTTCCTCTGCTCGCTTTTTTTAAGTAAGCTCCACACCCAGTGTGGGAACCCAAAGTGGGGCTTGAATTCATGACTCTGAGATCAAGACCTGAGTTGAGATCAAGAGTCAGATACTTAACCAACTGAGCCACTCAGGCACCCTGATCAATTTTTAATCAGATTTTTGGCTACTTAATTGTATGAGTTTTTTAAATGTATTTTATATATTAACCCCTTATCAGATATATGATTTGCAAATATTTTCTCATTCCATAGTTCATTTTGTGTTGATGATTTCTTTGATGTGCAGAAGCCTTTTAGTTTGATGCAGTCACGCATTTATTTTGCTTGTGTTGTCTTTGCTTTTGGTGTCAAATCCAAAAAAAAATCATTACAAGGTCTGATGTAAAGGAGCCTACCCTCTCTGTTATCTTCTAGGACTTCTGCAGTTAAAGATCTTATGTTCAAGTTTTTAATGTATTTTGAGTTGATTTTTGTATATGATGTAAGATAGTGGTCCAATTTTATTTCTGTTACACATGGCTCTCCAATTTTCCCAAAACAATTTACTGAAGAGGTTATTCTTTCCACATTATATATTCTTGGCTCCTTTGTCATAAATTAATTGATCATATATGCATAAGTTTATTTCTGGACTTTCTCTATTCTGTTCCATTGATTGGTGTATCTGTTTATGCCAGAGGAACAGTTCTTATAGTGTTGCAGATCTACGTGAATATCTGATGAAACTATGTCTCTCACCTCACACTCAAAATCTGATTCAATTTCAGAGGGTCACAGACTTCATTTATGTATACTCTAGGATTCCCGAGGAGGCTAGTTAAGAAACTTGAGTATGTGCAAAGACAAAAACAACAGCTCAAAATCCTTCATATTCTGAGAAGTTATAGAAAAATAAGGAAAAACAGAGAAGACACAAATAACCAATAGTAGGAATGACAGAAGTGACTCAGCACAAATTTAGATGTTAAAAGGATAATAAATTAGTATATAAAAATTTTAATATATATAAATCAACAAAATAGAAAAAATGAACAAATTCTATAAAAGACACAAACCATCAAACCTTACTCCAGAAGAAATAGAGGGGAAGGTTAAGAGGTGGGGAAGTAGGGGGGATCCTAAGCTTGCCTCATCCCTTGAACACAACTAGATAAATATCAAATCATTCTAGACACCCTAGAAATTGATTTGAGGACTGAGTGAACAAACTACACACTAGAGATTAAAAAAAAAACAGACTGTACTGTGCAAGCTACGGAGAGTTGATTTGAAGGAGAAAAATGCTTCATGCTGTGGAGGAGAGGGAGCCTTGATCAGGGAGAGAGGAGAGAAAGGGAGAGAATAGAGGAAAGGAATGGAGGGGAAGGCAGAAGGAGGGAAAAGAGAAGGAGGAGGGAGGGAGAAGGAGAGAGAGAGGGAGAAAGAAAGAGACAGAGAGAGAGAAAGAGAGAGAGAGAGAGAGAGAGAGATCTGGCAGTGGATTACACAAGAAAAACTTTTGCCCAAAACCAATGACAGGGAAAAGGAGAGGGGCTGACTACTGCAAGTTTCTATAAGCAAGGGAGCACAAAGTCTGAAGTTTTAGAGCCCTCGCCATTGCCAGGGTTGTGCCTGGCAGGTTTAGCAGTGCTCTAGTGGGGAAGGAGGGCAGAGACCAGGGAACAGACAGAGTGGTCTGGGGATCCCTTGGGTCACATAGGGAGAAACAGTTCCCTTTATTGGGAGTGCATTTGGGAATGGGAGCATAGCCTCTCTGGGGACAGAAGACCCAGCAGATGCCACTGAGCTAAATAGCATAGGAACAGGGACACTGGCCGAGGGCAGGGAGCCTTAGTGCTGGCTTTCTGCTATACTTTACCATAAACTCTGAGCACCCGCTGAGACACAATCATTTTCTGTGCAGTGCAATGCTCTCCCCACCAGAGGATCAGCGAGGGTCCATGTCACATGGTCTCTGAAGTTTGGAGTTTTGAAACCCAGCCTTGCCTGAGATAAAACATGGGCTTGCTGGTACTGCCTGGCAGGCAGACAGCTCGGACACAGGGTGAAAGAAGGGATCTGGCAGAAGCTGGGGACACAGGAGGGGCTGATTGTTTGCTCTTCTGTGAGGACTTCCTGAGGAGTGGCAGGCGCAAGCTCCCCACTCTGGAAAAGAGAGAGTGGGTGATGCTATTTTCTCCCACTGCCCATCAACACTGACCACTTCAGTAAGCAAAACAGCTCCACCACGTGGAGGCTGGAACCACTTACACCAAGGCCCACCCCACACTGTGCGCTGCAGGTGCATCTCCACTAGAGCAGGTCTACCTGAGAATCAGTGCAGCAGGCTCCACCGCCAGAAGACCAGCATAAACCTCTCTTAGCACCTAGGCTACTGCTCAAAGAGTGCTGCAGAGCTTCAGCTCTGGGGAAATAGGATCTAGCTTCCTTACTTTTTATTTACTTTTTTTTTTTGGATCTAACTTTTTTTTTTGTAAATTTATTTTTTATTGGTATTCAATTTGCCAACATATAGAGTAACACCCAGTGCTCATCCCATCAAGTGCCCCCCTCAGTGCCCGCCACCCAGTCACCCCCACCGACCTCCCCTGCCCCCACCGCTAGTTCGTTTCCCAGAGTTAGGAGTTTCTCATGTTCTGTCTCCCTTTCTGATATTTCCCACTCATTTTTTCTCCTTTCCCCTTTATTCCCTTTCACTATTTTTTATATTCCTCAAATGAATGAGACCATATAATGTTTGTCCTTCTCTGACTTATTTCACTCAGCATAATACCCTCCAGTTCCATCCACGTTGAAGCAAATGGTGGGTATTTGTCGTTTCTAATGGCTGAGTAATATTCCATTGTATACATAGACCACATCTTCTTTATCCATTCATCTTTCGATGGACACCAAGGCTCCTTCCACAGTTGGGCTATTGTGGACATTGCTGCTATAAACATCGGGGTGCAGGGGTCCCCGCGTTTCATTGCATCTGTACCTTGGGGTAAATCCCCAGCAGTGCAATTGCTGGGTCATAGGGCAGATCTATTTTTCACTCTTTGAGGAACCTCCACACAGTTATCCAGAGTGGCTGCACCAGTTCACATTCCCACCAACAGTGCAAGAGGGTTCCCCTTTCTCCACATCCTCTCCAACATTTGTGGTTTCCCGCCTTGTTAATTTTCCCCATTCTCACTGGTGTGAGGTGGTATCTCATTGTGGTTTTGACTTGTATTTCCCTCCCCAAGTGATGCGCGGCATTTTCTCACATGCTTATTGGCCATGTCTATGTCTTCCTCTGTGAGATTTCTGTTCATGTTTTTTGCCCATTTCATGATTGGATTATTTGTTTCTTTGCTGTTGAGTTTAATAAGTTCTTTTATTTATAAATTTATTTTTTATTGGTGTTCAATTTGCCAACGTATAGAATAACACTCAGTGCTCATCCCATCAAGTGCCCACCTCAGTGCCCATCACCCAGTCACCCTCAGCCCCCGCCCACCTCCCCTTCCACCACCCCTAGTTCGTTTCCCAGAGTTAGGAGTTTCTCATGTTCTGTCTCCCTTTCTGATATTTCCCACTCATTTTTTCTCCTTTCCCCTTTATTCCCTTTCACTATTTTCTATATTCCCCAAATGAATGAGACCATATAATGGTTGTCCTTCTTTATGGATCTTGAATACTAGCCCTTTATCTGATTGGTCATTTACAAATATCTTCTCCCATTCTGTAGGTTGTCTTTTAGTTTTGTTGACTGTATCATTTGCTGTGCAAAAGCTTCTTATCTTGATGAAGCCCCAATAGTTCATTTTTACTTTTGTTTCTCTTGCCTTCATGGATGTATCTTGCAAGAAGTTACTGTGGCCAAGTTCAAAGAGGGTGTTGCCTGTGTTCTCCTCTAGGATTTTGATGGAATCTTGTCTCACATTTAGATCTTTCATCCCTTTTGAATTTATCTTTGTGTACGGTGCAAGAGAGTGGTCTAGTTTCATTCTTCTGTATGTAGATGTCCAATTTTCCCAGCACCATTCCCACCAACAGTGCAAGAGGGTTCCCTTTTCTCTAAAGAATGGGAGAAGATATTTGTAAATGACGTATCAGATAAAGGGCTAGTTTCCAAGATCTATAAAGAACTTATTAAACTCTACAGCAAAGAAGCAAACAATCCAATCATGAAATGGGCAAAAGACATGAACAGAAATCTCACAGAGGAAGACATAGACATGGCCAACAAGCACATGAGAAAATGCCCCGCCTCACTTGCCATCAAGGAAATACAAATCAAAACCACGATGAGATACCAGCACCATTTATTGAAGAGACTGTATTTTTTCCAGTGGATAGTCTTTCCTCCTTTATCGAATATTAGTTGGCCATAAAGCTGAGGGTCCACTTCTGGATACTCTATTCTGTTCCATTGATCTATGTGTCTGTTTTTGTGCCAGTACCACACTGTCTTGATGATCACAGCTTTGTAGTACAACCTGAAATCTGGCATTGTGATGCCCCCACCTATGGTTTTCTTTTTCAATAATCCTCTGACTCTTCGGAGTCTTTTCGGATTCCACACAAATCTTAAAATAATTTGTTCCAATTCTCTGAAGAAAGTCCATGGTATTTTGATAGGGATTGCATTAAATGTGTAAATTGCCCTGGGTAACATTGACATTTTCACAATATTAATTCTTCCAATCCATGAGCATGGAATATTTTTCCATCTCTTTGTGTCTTCCTCAATTTCTTTCAGAAGTGTTCTGTAGTTTTTAGGGTGTAGATCCTTTACCTCTTTGGTTAGGTTTATTCCTAGGTATCATATGCTTTTGGGTGCAATTGTAAATGGGATTCACTCCTTAATTTCTCTTTCTTCTTCTTTTAAGAAGCAGACTAAAACACACCTATGATCTAGTTTCCCTTTTAAAAAAATTAATTTATTTTTTATACCTTGGATCTAGCTTCTTTTAACAAGCAGATCAAAATATGCTAGGATCTAGCTTCCTGTCTTTTCCTTAAAAAAAAAAAAAAAAACAGCCTCTTCTAAATACAGCCATTACTTTCAAGATCGGCAAACAACAGGCTGTTCTAACAGACACAAAAAAATGACCTACACAAAATGATAAGACGGAAGATTTCACCCCAAATGATAGAACAAGAAGTCAGAGAAAGGAAAAAAAAAAAAAAAAAAAAAAAAAAGAAGTCAGAGAAAGGTATTTAATCAATATATATACAAGATGTCTGAACTATCATTTAAAATAAGTACAATAGTTGGGCTTGGGAAAGCATAGAAGACACTAGAGAAAACAATAAAGCTGAAGGAAGAGGGAAAGAAAGGTTTTGGATCATGAATGTAGACTTTGAAAACTCAGTAACTCCTTAAAGTGTAGTAAGATTCCAATCACAGGAGTCCCAGGAGAAAACAGAAAGAAAAGGGGGCAGAAGGTTTATTTCAGCAAATTATAGCTAAAAACTTCCCTAATCTGGGGAAAGAAGTGGATGTCGAAATCCAAGGAGCACAGAGAACTCCCATAAAATACAACCAAACCCGGCCATCATCAAGACATAGTCACACTCAAAATACAGAGACAACAAAGAATCCTGAAAGCACAAGAGGAAAAAAGTCCTTAACCTACAAGGAAAGACACATCAGGTTCACAGCAGGTCTGTCCACAGAAATTGGCAAACCAGAAGAGAGTGGCAGGATATATTCAACATGCTGAATGGGAAAAATAGGCAGTCAAAAATATTTTATCCAGCAAGGCTGTTATTCAAATAGAAGGACAGTTAAAGTGTTTCCCAGACAAACAAAAACGAAAGGAGTTGTGACCTCTAAACCAGGCCTACAAGAAAATTAAAGGGGACTCTTTGGGGGGAAAAAAAGAACAAAAGCAACAAAGACTAGAAAGGAACAGAGAAAATCACCAGAAACATTAATTTTATAGGTAACACAATGGCACTAAATTCATTCATATCTATCACTGATCACTCTGAATGTAAATGAACTAAATGTTCCAATCAAAAGACATAGGGTATCAGAATGAATAAAACAATAAGACCCATCTATATGTTGCTTATAAGAGACTGATTTTAGACCTAAAGACACCTGCAGATGGAAACTGAGGGGATGGAGAACCATCTATCATGCTAATGGATGCCAAAAGGAAGCCAAAGTAGCCATACTTATCTAGATACACTACATTTTAAAACAAAGACTGTAACAAGAGATGAAGAAGGGCATTATATCATAATTAAGGAGTCTATCCATCAAGAAGATCTAATAGTAGTAAATATTTATGCCCCCAACTTGGAAGCACCTAAATATGTAAATCAATTAATAACAAACATAAAGAAACTCATTGATAATGATACAGTAATAATAGGGGACTATAACATCCCACTTATAACAACGGACAGCTCAGCTAAGGAGAAAAATCAACAAGGAAACAATGGCTTTGAATGACACACTGGACCAGATGGACCTAATAGATATATTCAGAAGATTTCATCCTAAAACAGCAGAATACACATTCTTTTCAGTGCAAAGAACATTTTCCAGAATAGATTACATTCTGGGTCACAAATCAGCTGTCAACAAGTACAAAAAGACCAAGATCACATCATGCATATTTTCAGACCACAACACTATGCAACTTGAAGTCAACCACAAGAAAAAATTTGGAAAGACTGCAAATACAAGAAGGTTAAAGAACATCTTTCTAAAAAATTAATGGCTTAATCAAGACATTAAAGAAGAAACAAGGGGTGTCTGGGTCATTCTTAAGGTTGCTTAAGAATCTGCCTTTGGCTCAGGTCATGATCCCGGGGTCCTGGGATGGAGCCCCAAGTTGGGCTGCCTGCTGGATGGGGAGCCTGTTTCTTCTCCCTTTGCCACTCCCCTCACTCATTCTCTCATTCTTCCCCCTCCTTCCCTCCCTCCTTCTCCCCTCTCTCTCCCATCTCTCTCAAAAAGATAAAAATCTTTTAAAAATAAAAAAATTAAAAAGAAGAAATGAGAAAGTACATAAAGCAAATGAAAATTAATACATGACAGTCCAAAACCTTTGGACGCAGCAAATGCAGTCACAATACAGGTCTATCTCAAGAAGCAAGAAAAGTCTCAAATGCACAACATAACTTTATACCTAAAGGAGCTAGAAATGCAACAGCAAATAAGGCCTTGAGCCAGAAGAATAAGGGAAATAATAAAGATTAGAGGGAGATAAATGATATAGAAACAAAAAAAAAAAAAAACCCTGCAGATCAATGCAACAGAGAGCTGGTTCCTTAAATTAGTAAAACTGATAAACCCCTAGCCAGACCTATCAAAAAGAAAAGAGAAAGGACCCAAATTAAGTCATGAATAAAAGAGGAGGAATCACAACCAACAACACAGAAATACAAATAATCATAAGACAATATTATGAAAAAATTATATATATATACGCATATACATACATGCATACATATGATGGAATATCACTTAGTCATCAAAAAGAATGAAATCTTGCCATTCGTAATGATGTGGAGGGAGCTAGTGTATTATGCTAAGCAAAATAAGTCAGAGAAAGAAAAATACCACATGATTCCACTCATGTGGAATTTAAGAAACAAAACAGATGAACATAGAAGAGAAGGAAAACTAAAATAAGGCAAAAACAGAGGGGGAGACAAACCATAAGAGATTCTTAACCCTAGTATACAAACTGATGGTTGCTGGAGGGGAGGTGGGTGGGGTCATGGGGTAACTGGTTGATGGGCTTTAAGGAGGGCACATGATGTAGTGAGCACTGAGTGTTATGTGCAACTGAGGAATCACTAAGTTCCAGCCCTGAAACTAGTATAGACTATATGTTAAATGGAACTGCATAGAGAATCCAGAAGTGGACCCTCAACTTTATGGTCAACTAATATTTGACAAAGCAGGAAAGACTATCCATTGGAAAAAAGGCAGTCTCTTCAATAAATGGTGCTGGGAAAATTGGACACACACATGCAGAAGAATGAAACTAGACCATTCTCTTATACCATACACAAAGATAAACTCAAAATGGATGAAAGATCTAAATTTGTGAGACAAGATTCCATCAAAATCCTAGAGGAGAACACAGGCAACACCCTTTTTGAATTTGGCCACAGCAACTTCTTGCAAGATACATCCATGAGGCAAAAGAAACAAAAACAAAAATGAATTATTGGGACTTCATCAAGATAAGAAGCTTTTGCACAGCAAAAGAAACAGTCAACAAAACTAAAAGACAACCTACAGAATGGGAGAAGATATTTGCAAATGACATATCAGCTAAAGGGCTAGTATCCAAGATCTATAAAGAACTTATTAAACTCAACAGCAAAGAAGCAAACAATCCAATCATGAAATGGGCAAAAGACATGAACAGAAATCTCACAGAGGAAGACATAGACATGGCCAACATGCACATGAGAAAATGCTCGGCATCACTTGCCATCAGGGAAATACAAATCAAAACCTCAATGAGATACCACCTCACACCAGTGAGAATGGTGAAAATTAACAAGACAGGCAACAACAAATGTTGGAGAGGATGTGGAGAAAGGGGAACCCTCTTGCACTGTTGGTGGGAATGTGAACTGGTGCAGCCACTCTGGAAAACTGTGTGGAGATTCCTCAAAGAGTTAAAAATAGAACTGCCTTACGACCCCGCAATTGCACTACCGGGGATTTACCCCAAAGATACAGATGCAGTGAAACGCTGGAACACCTGCACCCCAATGTTTATAGCAGCAATGTCCACAATAGCCCAACTGTGGAAGGAGCCTTGGTGTCCATCGAAAGATGAATGGATAAAGAAGATGTGGTCTATGTATACAATGGAATATTACTCAGCTGTTAGAAAAGACAAATACCCACCATTTGCTTCGACATGGATGGAACTGGAGGGTATTATCCTGAGTGAAATAAGTCAATCGGAGAAGGACAAACATTATATGGTCTCATTCATTTGGGGAATATAAGAATTAGTGAAAGGGAATAAAGGGAAAGTAGAGAAAATGAGTGAAAATATCCATGAGGGTGACAAAAGATGAGAGACACGTAACTCTGGGGTAGTGGAAAGGGAGGTGGGTGGGGGGTTGGGGTGACTGGGTGATGGGCACTGAGGGGGGCACTTGGCGGGATGATAACTAGGTGTTATGCTATATGTTGGCAAATTGAACGCCAATAAAATTTTTTAAAAAAAGGAAACAGAAAAAATTTTAAATCCACTTTTTTTTGCCATTTAAATATAAATAAATAAATAGATAGATAGATAGATAAATAAATAAATAAATAAATAAATAAATAAATAAATGCCTCTAAATGAGGAGGAACAGACACAAGGGTAAGGTAGGAGTCAGCATTCCTCATCTTTACAAGTAGATTCCATCTTGACAGAGTTCTGTGAGCCATTTGGTTTCTTCAGGATGGACAAGCTATAATTAAACTGAAAAGAATGTGGAGTACCTGGCTGGGTCAGTCAGGGAAGCATGAGACTCTTGATCTCAGGGTTGTGAGCTGGAGCCCCATGTTGGGTGTAGAGATGACTTATATTTCCCAGTGTAAATCAACATCTTAGTATTATAATTTATGTCTCGTATTCTTTTTTTAAGATACAGTTTTTAACTAATCTCTAGATTACATGTCTCTTCCTCCTAGTAAGTAGTCTCTATCCTCCTAGCCAGCTGCAGAGGCAGGGAGAGCAATCCTAAACACCAAGCTACTGCAATGACCATAATCCCCAGCCTCAGAGGAGAGCGAGTGCTACTATTTCCCAGTCTAAACTGCCTTCCTCTTGTGTGCCTTTGTTTTCTTCCATTAGTATAAAGTAGATTCTATTAAAGAGTATTTAATGAATGAAGCATGAGGAATAATAATGTTATCTAGAAGTGAATCCTGAACACTTAAAAGTTGCATGTTTTCAGCTTGGTAGGAAATAATAAGTAGTTATACAAAGGTACTCAAATATCTCAGAGTGTGACTGGTATACACAAACTGCTATATAAGTGTCCTATAAAGAGGAGAGAGATTATTTTTGGCTGAAGTGATCTGGGAAAGCTTCATGTAGAAAATGGCATTTAATCTAGTGCTTGAAGCAGAAAGAAAATTATAATGTGTGAAGTTGGAAGAGAAAATGATCCAAATGCAGGCGTCAGTATGCTCACAGAGGTTGCTGGTGTTTCTGTGTAATGATATACGGGGATAAGAAAAGGATTCTTGAAATACTTATTTTACTCTGGGTATATTATTTTGTATATATTTTATCTCAGTGCAGTGAGGTTTAGACTTCATTTTGTCTTTGTGTGGAAACTCCGAGGTCGGGATGTCTCCCTATAGCTGTATTTTTCTGCATGATGTGGCCATAAACTGTGGAGTTAGGTCTCCTGAATCTGACCATATGTGTTCCTAGGTATAAACTTCTGTGTGGGTGCATTTCTCTGCAGATATTTTGGTCTTTGTGGGTGTGTGCACATGCAGTCCTGAGGGGATAGGAAGGAAAGACAGAGAAAGGAGTAGCAGGGTGGCAGGGTATGGGGGAAGAAAGCGGGGGTGTTGACAGGAACCTGTCTGAAGCCCAAATATGAAACTGATACACATAATGAGTATTTTAAGTAGTTGATAATTCATTGTCACATGGACCTCAGAGGTTCTTTTTCTAATAAAACAACATTTATTGGTAAAAAACTAGCTTTTCAAAATGCCATATTTTATCCGTCACATTCTATCTCTTCTCATTTGTCCTTCCTTTCATCCAATTTAACCCTATTTTTGGATTTTTTTTTAAGTTTCTTTTCTTCTTCTTCTTCTTCTTCTTCTTCTTCTTCTTCTTCTTCTTCTTCTTTCTTCTTCTCAAAAAGAAAGCTTTATGTTTTCTTTCTTTTCTTATCCTTCCAGTTTTAATCCTTTCTTCATTGAAGTTTTCTCCCTGTTTTTCCTTTCTCTTCTAATGTATGGAGCTAATACCATACCCCACCCATACCTCAGAATCAATTGTATTTAAATTGGGAAAAGGGTTATCTCTTGTTGTAAAGATGTTTTAGGCTCAGTCTTGGGCTTTTGTCTCCACTGTCACTACCACAGTCAGTTCATTCACTGGTTCAACAAATTTTAATTGGGTGCTTTTGTGTATGTCAAAGGCCTTGTTCTAATTCCTGGAGAAACAGAAAAAATACCTAGCATAGACAACCAAGTATATTAATTATCATCTTTAATGAAAGTAACCAACTTTTCCATCCTCCAGACATAGGAGAAAACTAAAAGACAGAGATGCAAAAGTGAGTTAGCTAGTTTTTTATAGGTATCTATTATATATCATCTTAAGAAAACTGAGGTAGTAAATAATCATCCAATGCATTTGCGTATTTATCATATTTGTTAATATATTGCCATTTTAGGAAATAAGGACAAATCAAAATTAGGGTTAGTGAGCAATATTTCTACATTTGTTTCTTAGAAATAGTCCAGGCATTTGGGGATTGTTTATTAATCAACTTGATTGTGTGTTTAATGATTAAAGTTGTAAAGTTAGTTAAGAATCTGGAAATACAATTTTAGCTAATGCAATATTATATATCCTTATGAATTCTAGAATTATAAGAATTTCATAAAATTGAACTCCTTTGAAAAGATATTATCACCATTTCACTTACACTAATATATACATATATAATATGTGTATAATTGGTATAGAAAATATATTTGAAGAAATAATGGCTGAAAATTTCCCAAATTTAATGAAAGTTATAAATTCACATTCAAAAAACTCTGGAAAACAGCGGTTTCTTACAAAATGAAACGTACTCTTACTATATGATCCAGCAATCATGCTCTCTGGTAGTCATTCAACGGAGTTGAAAACATATTTCCACACAAAACACTGTAGCTTTATTTATAATTACCAAAACTTGGAAGCAACCCAGATGTCCGTCAATAGGTAAATAGATAAACTGGTACATCCAGACAATGGAATATTTTTCAGCACTAAAAAGAAATGAGCTATCAAGACATGAAAGACATGGAGGAAACTTTAATGCACATTACTAAGTGAAAGAAGCTAATCTAAAAAGGCTTCATATTGGGGTGCCTGGGTGGCTCAGTGGTTGAGCATCTGCCTTTGCCTCAAGTTGGGAGCCTGGGGTCCTGGAATTGGGTCCAGCATTGGGCCCCTTGCAGGGAGCCTGCATCTTCCTCTGCCCGTGTCTCTGCCTCTTTTATTGGGTCTCTCAATAATGAATGGCTACATATTTTTTATTCCAACCGTTTGACATTCTGGAAAAAACTGAACTATGGGTGACGGGAGAAGGATAAATAGGCAGAGTATGGAGGATTTTTAGTCAATGAAAATACTTTGTATGATACTATGATGATAGATACATGTCATTATACATTTGTCCAAACCCCACAGAATGTAACAATAGGAATGAACCCTAGTGTAACTGTGGGCTTTGGGTGGTTATGATGTGTCAGTGTAGGTTCATCAGTTCTGACAAATTTACTACTCCGGTGAGGAATGTTGATAACGGAAGAAGTTATGCATTGTGGTGGCAGGGTTATATGGGAACTCTGTACCTTCTTCTGAATTTTGCTGTGAACCTAAACTGCTCTAAAAAGATAGTCTTTTAATTTTTTTTAAGTGGAAAAAAATCAATGGGAACTCTTGACACCAAATTTAGTACTTTGAAATAATCTGTAACTTTTTTTAAATGGGCAAAAGACTTGTACAGACACTTCACCACCAAACATGTACGGACAATTATCATATGGTTTCACTTATATGTGGAATTTAAGAAACAAAACAGATCATAGGGAAGGGAGGGAAAATAAAATAAGATGAAATCAGAGAGGGAGACAAACCACAAGAGACTCTTAACTATAGGAAACAAACTAAGGGCTGCTGGAGAGGAGTGGGTAGGAAGATGGGGTAACTGAGTGATGGGCATTAAGGAGGGCATGTGAATGTAATGAGCACTGGGTGTTACATGCAATTGATGAATAACTGAACTCTAGGGCTCCTGGGTGGCTTAGTTGGTTAAGCGTCTGCCTTTGGCTTGGGTCATGGTCCCAGGGTCCTGGCTTGGGTCATGACCAGGGTCCTCAGGTGGGAGCCCGCTTCTCCCTCTCCCTTTGCCCCTCCCTGCTGCTTGTGCTCTCTCTCTCTCTCTCTCTCTCATATAGATAAATAAAATCTTTTTTAAAAAACCCGAACTCTACATCTGAAACTAATGATACACTATGTGTTAATTAATTGAATTTAAATAGGATAAATAAAAAAGATGTACAGATGATAAATAAACATAAAAAGATGTTCAGTATTATTACTCATTAAGAAAATGCAAATTAAAACCACAAGGAGATACTAATATATATACATATATATATATATATATTTCTTTTTTTTTTTTTTTTTTGCATAAGGGAGATACTAATTAACCTAATAGAATGCCTAAAAAACAAACTGAAACAATAGTGAAAACTGACAATACAAGTGCTGATGAAGATGTGGAACAACTGGAACTCTCATACATTGGTGGTAGAGATGCAAACTGGTACAGTCACTTTGTAAAACACTTTTCCAGCTTCTTACAAATTTAAAATATTTACCATACCAGTACCTTGAGTACACCATCCTTTCAGATAGTTTTTGAACATTCTCTCCAAGAAACTAACAATGAGTGCATTTGACAACTGTTTATCCTGCTTTTAAGCCAGCATCAGAACAACCTCTGTTCAAAGCTTTTAACCTAAAATATGCCCTAAAGAAGGGTATTCATAAATGAATTTGATTTTTTCAGCCAGTGAGGTATTTTGCCCTGTGATTAGATTTTCTTGGCATAGAACAATTAGTTGTGTGATTTTGTAAGTGCTTGAGTGAAAGAAAGTGCTCACAACATAGGTGGGTGGGTGGGTATGGACCCAACTTATCAGTAACAACCTTAGCTAGTAGTTCATGCTTTAGTGAGAAGGAAATGGGGAAACGGTTACTACCATTTGGAATTCATAGAGTATATTGGGGAGAAAAACATTTTTAAACATATTAAACCTCATTGTTGAAATAATAAATTTGGGGTTTTTTTTCCTACTTTGGAATTCTAGGGATTTGAGAGAATTCCAGAATGTTGTTAGCCTAAGTCCCTCTTTTGAGCAAGGCTCGGCCTCTATGAGAAACAAAAGATGGTATGGTAGATGCAGGGAAATATCTTGGTCCACACACAGTTCAAGCTCTTACGATCCAAAGGTTTCTGTTTTCTGGCCTTTAATCTTCTATGTCTTCCTCAGTACCATGTAGCTCCAGCTCTTAAAATAAATTTACTTGATGATGACTTTCACTGTCCTATACTTGTGCTCTGAATTTTTAAGTGTTAGCAATGAATACAGGGATGAGACCAGATGAACCCTCTCATTTTTCAGTATCCCTATGAGTATTAATCCTCTTGATAAGTCATAGTATTCTCATAAGAGCTAATCAAATTTTAAGATGGTAAGAGGGTTAGGGCAAATTTTGTTGACATGGAGGATATAGGCAGAACTCACTTGGCATAGTTCCCAAATGCACAAATTTCAGTTCCACAGTCAAGTTAAATAACACCAGTTCCTAAACAACATAGTTGAGATTTCAGTTACCACTGTAGATTAGCTGTGAGTAACTGCATGAAGTACAAACTTCACTATTAACCTTTTAGTCCACAAATCACTATGTAAATAACAGATAAGCATTGTGGTCAGTGGCCAATGCATCACTTCTTTCAAAGTCTATCAGTGATTGGTCACTGTGTGATTATTCAGTTTCCACAGAGATAACAAAGATTACAGTTGTATTGCCTCTTTATCTTTGGGTGATAAACCATGCACACTCTACTAAAATAAATACTTGAAAAGGGAAGTAGTCAACAAAGGTGAGAGTATAGTAGAGAAACAAAATAATCCTAGGGGTGAAATTGGAATAAATGTAAATGGAGTTATAAAAGAAACAGCTGACCATGGATGACATTGCCATCATTTGAGAGACCCTAGATATGTAGCAAAAGGAATGTAGTAAAGACAAACTTAACATAAATGGGTGAAGGATGATTGTGTGCCCGAAAAAGTGATGCCAGCAAAGTACTTCACATTAAAGTAACTCTCAAGACACATTTCATGACATTGAAAGTGCAAAGATAAATGTTGGAGGCTAATCCAGGCTTCGATTAGTATGATAATCTGCGAAGTCATAGAGAAAATACTCACTCCATACCCTAAATGACATTATAAGAAGGCAAGAATGATTCAAACCATTCATGACACACTTTTTTCGTAGTAAGTGTTTTTTTTTTTTTTTAAGGTTTTTATCAATTTATTCATGAGAGAAACACACAGAGAGGCAGAGACACAGGCAGAGGGAGAAGCAGACTCCCTGCTGGGAGCCTGATGCAGGACTCAATCCCACATCCCTGGAATCATGACCTGAGCCAAAGGCTGATGCTCAATCACTGAGCCACCCCGGTGCCCCTAGAAGGTGTTTTATTACAATCTTAGCAAGACAGTTCAGTGGGTATCTGAAGGTTTAAAGAGAAATATATACTTTCCAGGTACATGAACAATAATACAGTAAAAAGAAAAATCCTTTTTTTTCCTACATAAATTAATCTGTATCTTTTAAAAAAAGATTTAATTTATTTATTTGACAGAGAGAGAGAGAGAGAGAGGGAGCGCACAAGCAGGGGGAGCAGCAGGCAGAGGGAAAGGGCGAAGCAGGCTCCCAGCTGAGCAAGGAGCCCAACGTGGGGCTTGATGCCAAAGTCCTGGGAATGACCTGAGCCAAAGGCAGTCACTTAACCAACTGAGCCACCCAGGCACTCTTATTCTGTATCTTTGAAAAATTTTAAACCACTGAATAGTTTGATTTAAAAACTCACAGTTTTGGGGCGCCTGGGTGGCTCGGTTAAGTGTCTGACTCTTGATTTTGGCTAAGATCATGATCTCAAGTCGTGAGATCAAGCTCTACATTAGGTTCCATGCTCAGTGGCGCGTCCGCTTGAGATTCCTTCCCTCTCCCTTTCCCTCTACTCCACCCCCTGCTCATGTGCTCTCTCAAATACAAATAAATCTTTTTTAAAAAAGCTTTAAAAAAATCATAAGCTTATGAATACTAGAGTACTGATGAACAAAAATCATGGGGGATTTTTTGTTTACCAAGTTATTAAAGTGTTTACACCTACAAAATTCCTCAGTGTTGAAAAAAAGATATAAAATATATCCTCTAAAATGTCTCCTATAAGCAGGAAAGACCAATCTGCAAGCCTTAAGATAAGTTCAGAGTTTAGAGGCAGATGAAGGGAAAATCCTTAGCAAGTAGCATCTTGTTTTTGTATAAAAATGAAAACAACACACTTGAAATATCAGTATTTCATTATTATGATATATGGGGTTGGAAAGGAAGGTAGGTGACACAGGTAAAGTGCTATTTTCAATCACATATTAGCTATTTTTTTTAAATGACTATATAATACCTGCCTCTAGGTGGCGCAATGGCCCCTGCACTCCAGCCAGGCTCTCCTGGCTGCTGAGGAAGCCTGATCAGGACTGGTGGCAATGCCCCCTGAGGAAATTAAGATATTTAAATACAGGTTCCAGTCCAAGATAGCCCTGCAGGAAGACCCTGAACTCACCTTCTCCACGAAACACAAAAATTATACCTATTTAAGAGCAATTCTTCCTGAAGAAGAACCGAGGCCAAATGAACAGCTTCTGCACAACAAAAGAACAGCAAAAGAACAGGAAATGAGAACAGCAAGAGAGACAAGACATGGGTGCCCGCTGTGTGGAGAGCCACAGGATCTCTCCGCTTGCACCCACTACAGATTCAGCTAACTTGCCAGAGTGACTTCTGTGTAGAGAGCCCCAGGACCTCCCAGCCTGCACATGGCCTCGCAACACTGCTTTAGCAGGGCACCCCTAGCAAAAAGTACCCAGGGATCTCCTCATATCTACCCACTGCAGCTTCAGCTGTCCTGCCAGGGCACCCACTGCACAGAAAGCCGTACACCCCCCAGTCCACATTGTGCCTTATCTCCAGCGATGCTCTGCCAGGGTACTCTGCACCGAGAGCCCCAGGACATCTTGAATAATGCCCACTTCAGCTTTAGCTATCCTGCCAAGGTGTCCTCTGTGTCTAGAACCTCAGGATACTCTGGTTTGCATCCACTTTAGCCTTAATTCTCTGGCCAGGGTACCTGTAGTGTGGAGAGCCCGGGGCCTGTACCAATCCACACTCACTTCAGCTTTAGCTGTCCTGCCAGGCTGCCCACTAGATGGGTTAAGGCCCAGGACCCCAGTCCATACCAACCACAGCTCCAGCCAGCAAGCAAAAAGTCACCAAGCACAGGAAACTATGCAGGGGATGTCTACACGGAAGGACTATTCCTTCAACTTTAAGAGAAGATAGCTATTCCACCTAAAACACAGAAACACAGAAAAGTCAAGCAAAATGAAGAGACAAAGAAATATGCTCCAAAAGGAAGAACAAGACAATCTCAGAAAAAGATTAAATGAGACAGAGGTAAGCAATATGATGGATAAAATTTAAAGTAATGATTGTAAAAATACTCGCCAGGATGGAGAAAAGAGTAGAACTCACTGAAGTATTCAATATAAGGAGATGGAAAGCATAAAAAAGATTTGCCTCTCTCTTTTTTTCCCCTTTGTCACCTGAAGATAATATTACACTGCATGTTAACTAACTGGAATTTAAATAGAACCTTAAAAACCAGAAAATATAAACAAAAAACAATCAGAGTTGAAGAACACAATAACTGAAATTTAAAAATACACTAAATGGAATCAACAGCAGATTAGTGGATACAGAAGAACATAGCAGTGATTTTCTTTAAAGATTTTAAAATTATTTATTTATTCATGACAGACAGAGAGAGAGAGGCAGACACACAGGCAGAGGGAGAGGGAGGAGAGAAGCAGGTTCTATGCAGGGAGCCTGACGCGGGACTGGATCCCAGGTCTCCAGGATCATTACCCTGGGCCAAAGGTGGTGCCGAACCGCTGGGCCACTGGGGCTGCCCCATATCAGTGATCTTGAAGACAGGATAATGGAGAGCACAGCAAAAGAGAAAAGAATTTTTAGAATAATGAGAATAGTTTGACAGATCTCTCAGACAACATCAAATGAAAGAAATACATTATAGAGATTCCAGAAAAGAAGAGAGAGAAAAGGACAGAAAATTTATTTTTTAAAAAATTGCTGAAAGTTTCCCTACCCTAAGAAAGGAAATAAACATCTAGGTTCAAGAAACACAGACTGGTCCAAAAAAAACAGGAGGCCCATACTTCAACACATAATAATTAAAGTGTCAATGGTTAAAGATAAAGACAGGATTTTAAAAAGCAGCAAGAGGAAAGCAAAGTTACCTACAAGAAAAACTCTATAAGGCTACCAGCTGAATTTTAGCAGAAACTTTGCCAGAGAGAAGAGAAGTGACACTATATATTCAAGAGAAAAAAATGTGCATCCAAGAATACTCTATCCAGCAAGGCTATCACCTCAGAATAGAAGGAGAGGATAAAGAGTTTTCCAGATAAACAAAAGTTAAAAGAATTCATGACTACTAAACCAGCCAATCAAGAAATGTTTAAGAGGGACTCTGTGAGTCGAACCAAAAACCATAAGGAAGAGTAAGAAAAATAGGAACCACAAAAGCAAAAAAAAATTTTTTTAAAGAATATTATAAAAATTAGTCAAGAAGGGCAGCCCCGGTGGTGCAGTGGTTGGTGCCGCCTGCAGCCTGGGGTTGTGATCCTGGAGACCCGGGGTCGAGTCCCGCATCAGGCTTTCCTGCATGGGGGCCTGCTTCTCCTTCTGCCTGTGTCTCTGCCTCTCTCTCGCTCTCTCTGAATAAATAAATAAATAAATAAATAAATAAATAAATAATAAATCTTTAAAAAATTAGTCAAGAAGCACACAAATAAAATGATATAAATATGATATCAGGATGCCTGGGTGGCTCAGTGGTTGAGCATCTGCCTTTAGCTCAGGGCATGATCCCGTGGTCCTGGGATCGAGCCCCTGTGTCTCTACGTATGTCTCTGTCTCTCATGAATAAAGAAAGAAAGTCTTTTTTAAAGAAATATGATACCAAATATCTGAAATATGGAGGGGAGAGAAGTAAACAATGAGTTTAAAATGAAGTGACCATCAGCTTAATATAGACTGCAAAATGCAGAATTTGTATGTATAAATCAAATGTAACCACAAATCAAAAAAGAGTAATAGACATGCAAAAAATAGAGAGTAAGGAATCCAAGTATATCTCTGAAGAAAACCAGCAAACCATGGGGAGAGAAAGAGAAGAAAAGATCAGAGAAAACTACCAAAAACAACCACAAAACAAGTAACAAAATGGCAATAACTACATCTTTTAATAATTACTTTGAATGCAAATGGACTAAATGCTCCAGTCAGAAAACACAGGTTGAAAGAGTGGATGAAAACACAAGACCCATGTATATAATGTGTCTAAAAAACTCACTTTTTAGACCTAAAGACACCTGAGGATTTGAAAGTGAATGGATGGAGAGACATTCATCATTGCAATGGATTGTCAAAAGAAAGCTGAAATAGCAAGTACTACATTGGACAAAATAGACTTTAAACAAAGCCTGTAAATAGAGACAAAGAAGGACAAACTACATTATAATAAAAGGAACAGTCCAATAAGAAGATTAGAACAATTGTAATATTTACTGCACCCAACATGGAAACACCCAAATACATAAAACAGTCAATAACAAACATAAAGAACTAATCAACAGTAATACAATAATAGTTAGGGGACTTTAACCACTCCATTTACATCAATGGATAGATCATGCAAACAGAAAATCAACAAGGAAACAGTGCCTTTGAATGACACACTGGACTAGGTGGATTTAACAGATATATTCAGAATATTCCATCCTAAAACAATAGAATACACTTTCTTTTTCAAGTTGACACAGAACATTCACGAGAATAGATCACATATTAGGCCACAAAATAAGTCTCAACAAATTCAAAAAGGATTGAAGCCATACCATGCATCTTTTCTGACAACGCTAGGAAACTAGAAATTAACCACATGAAAACTATGAAACAACCACAAACAGATGAAGGTTAAATAACATGCTAATAAACAATGAGTGGGTTGACCAAGAAATCAAAGAAGAAATCAAACAGTACATGGAAACATGAAAAGGAAAACACAAAAGTCCAAATCCTTTGGGATGCAGCAAAAGCAGTTCTAGGAGGAAAGTTCATAGCAATAGGCCAATCGCAAGAACTGAGAAAAATCACAAATAAACAATCTAACCTGACACCTGAAGGAACTATAAAAAGAATAACAAAATCCAAAACCAGTAGAAGGAAGGAAATAATAAAGATTGGAGCCGAAATAAAATGATACAGAACAAAAATAAAAAAAATAAAGAAACAAAAAAAGTAGATCAATGAAATGAAGAGTTGGTTCTTTAAAGAGATCGACAAAATTGATAAACCTCTAGCCAGATTTATAAGAGAACCTGAAGAAAATAGAAAAGGCTCAAATAAATAAAGTCATAAATGAAATAGGAGAAAATAACAATACCATAGAAATACAAACAATCATAAGAAAATATTGTGAAAAACTATATTCCAACAAAGTAGACAATCTAGAAGAAATAGATAAGTTTCAAGAAACATACCTTATTGAAACTGAACAGAGAGAAAACAGAAAATTTGAACAAATCAATTTCCAGCAATCACTAATCAAAAAACTCCCAAGAAACAAAGTCCAGGATCAGCTGGGCTTCCCAGGCAAATTCTACCGAACATTTAGAGAAGAGTTAATGCCTATTCTTCTCAAACTATTCTGAAAATAAAAGAAGGAAACATCCAAATTCATTCTATGAGGCAAGCATCACCCTGATACCAAGACCAGATAAGGACACTGCAAAAAATGAGTATGACAGGTCAATACCTCTGATGAACATAAGTGCAAAAATCCTCAACAAAATACTAGCGGGCACTTGATGGGATGAGCACTGGGTATTATGCTACATGTTGGCAAATTGGGCTCCAATAAAAAAAAAAAAAATACTAGCACATCAAACCCAACAATACATTAAAAAAATCACTCACCATGGTCAGTTGGGATTTATTCCTGGGATGCAAAGCTGGTCCAATATTTGCAAATCGATCAATGTGATACATCATATCAATAAGAGAAAAGATAAAAAAATATATGATCATTTTAAGAGACACAGAAAAAGGATTTTGGACAAAGTACAGCATCCATTCAGAAGAAAAGCCATCAACAAAGTAGGTTTACAAGGAACATACCGCAACATAGTAAAGGCATATGAAAAACCCACAACAAGCATCATGCTCAATGGGGATAAATTGGGAGCTTTCCTCCTAAGGTCAGAAATAAGGATGTCCACTCTCACCACTTTTATTCAGTATAGTACTGGAAGTCCTAGCCACAGCAACTAAACAAGAAAAAGAAATAATAAAAAGCATCCAAATTGGTAAAGAAGTAGAACTTTCACTATTTGTAGATGACATAATACTATATAAAGAAAACCCTAAAGACTACAAAAAAAAAAAAACTACTAGAACTGATAAATGAATTCATTTAAGTCACAGGATTCAAAATCAATGTGCAGAAATCTGTTCAATTTTTATACTCTAATAATGAAGCAGCAGAAAGAAATTAACAAAATAATTCCATTTACAAATGCACCAAAAGTACTAAGATACCTGGAATAAATCTAACCAACAAAGTTGGTACTGTACCAATAAGACCTGTACTCTGAAAACTACAAAACACCGATTAAAGAAATGAAGACAATACAAAGAAAGAGAAAGCTATTCCATGCTGATGGATTGGAAGAACAAATATTGTTAAAATGTCTATACCACCCATGATGAATCAATCAATAAAGTCTACTACTGGGGCACCTGGGTAGCTCAGTGGTTGAGTGTCTGCCTTTGGCTCAGGTCGTGATCCTGAGGTCCTGGGATTGAGTCCTGCATCAGGTTCCCCACTAGGGGCCTGTTTTTCCCTGTGCCTATGCCTCTGCTCCTCTCTCTCTCTGTGTCTCTCATGAATAAACAAATAAAACCTAAAAATTAAATTAATTAATTAATTAATTACTTCTACTCCTGAGGCCAATAACACACTTTATGTTAACTAACCAGAATTTAAATACAAATTCTGAAACAAAGAAAAAATGTCTATAGTGCCCAAAGCAATCTATATTTAACATAATCCCTATCAAATACCAACAGCATTTTCATTGAACTAGAACAAAAAAATCCTAAAATTTATATGAAACCACAAAAGACCTAAATAGCCAAGGCAATTTTGAAAAAAGAAAAGCAAACCTGGAGGTATCACAATTCCAGACTTCAAATTATATTACAAAGCTGTAGTAATGAAAACAGTACAGTACTGGCATAAAAATAGACAGATAGATCAATGGAATAGAATAAAAAAACTCGAAAATAAACCCATAATTATGTAGTCAATTAATCTTTGCAAAGCCAGAAAGAATTCCCAACAGGAAAAAGTTTCTTCAACAAATGGTGTAGAGAAGACTGGTCAGCTACATGCAAAGGAATGAAACCAGACCATTTAAACCCTATACAAAAATAAACTCAAAATAGATTAAAGACCTAAATGTGAGACATGAAATCATAAAAATCCTAGAAGACAATACAGCTAGTAATGTCTCTGACAACAACCATAGCAGTATTTTTCTAGATATGTCTCCTGAGACATGGGAAATAAAAAGCAAAAATAAATTATTGGGAATACATCAAAATAAAAACCTTATGCACAGCAAAGGAAACAATCAACAAAACCAAAAGGATGGGCAGCCCGGGTGGCTCAATGGTTTAGCGCCTGCCTTCCGCCTGTGGCGTGATCCTGGAGACACCGATCGAGTCTCACATCAGGCTCCCTGCATGAAGCCTGTTTCTCCCTCTGCCTGTGTCTCTGCCTCTATGTGTGTGGTGTGTGTGTGTGTGGTGTCTTTCATGAATGGATGAATAAAATCTTAAAAAAAAAAAACTAAAAGGAAACCTATTGAATGGGAGAAGATACTTTCTATGACATATCCAACAAAGGGTCAGTATCCAAAATACATAAAGAAGTGATACAACTCAACACTCAAAAAACAAATAACCAATTAAAAAAATAGACAGAAGACATAAATAGATAGTTCTCACAGAAGACATCCAGATGGCAACAGACACTTGCTTAACATCACTCATCAGGAAAATGCAAATCAAAACCACATGAGGTATCACCTCACATCTGTCAACATGGCTAAAATGTAAAACACAAGAACAGGAAGTGTTGGAAAGGAGTTAGGGAAAAAAGAAAACCCCTTGCACCATGATGGCAATGCAAACTACTATGGAAGACGATATGGATGTTCCTCAAGAAGTTAAAAATAATCACACTACTGGGTATTTGCCTAAGAGAAATCCCCAAAATCACTACTCCAAAGGATACTTGCAGCCCTATGTTTACAGCAGCAGTACCATAGCCAAATTATGGAAGCAGCCAAGTGTCTACCCATAGCTGAATGGATAAAGATGATTGATACACACACACACACACACACACACC
>NW_023330410.1:0-46714 GCF_011100685.1 Canis lupus familiaris
ATGACCTATTTAACCCGTCCTCCACCAGACTCCCTCTAGTAACCATCAGTTTGTTCCCTATAGTTAAGAGTCTATTTCTTAGGATGCCTGGGTGGCTCAGTGGTTGAGCATCTATCTTTGTTTTTTTTTTGTTTTGTTTTTTGTTTTTTTAATTTTTATTTATTCATGATAGGCACACAGTGAGAGAGAGAGGCAGAGACACAGGCAGAGGGAGAAGCAGGCTCCATGCACCGGGAGCCCGACGTGGGATTCGATCCCGGGTCTCCAGGATCGCGCCCTGGGCCAAAGGCAGGCGCCAAACCGCTGCGCCACCCAGGGATCCCGAGCATCTATCTTTGGCTCAGGGCATGATCCTGGGGTTCTGAGATCAAGTCCTGCATCTCCCAGCCCCCTTCTCCCTCTGCCTATGTCTCTGCCTTTCTCTCTGTCTCTCATAAATAAAATAAATTAATTAATTAATTAATAGAATCTTTAAAAAAAAAAAAAGTCTGTTTCATTGTTCTGCTTCCCTCTTACCTCTTTTTTTCTCCCTTTGTTCATTAATTCCAAATATGGGTGAAATCACATGATATCTGTCTTACTCTGACTTATTCCATTTAGCATAATACATTCTAGCTCCATCTATATTGTTACAAATAACCAGATTTTATTCTTTTTATGCCTGAGTTATATATATATATATATATATATATATATATATATATATATATACATCCTTTATTGACTCATTGGGCATTGGGCATGGGCTATTTCCATAATTTGGATATTTTAGTTAATGCTGCTAAAAACATCAGTGTGCATGTATCACTTTAAATTAGTATTTTAAATTCTTAGAATAAATACCTAGTAGTGAAATTCTTATTTTGTAAGGTACTACTATTTTAACGTTTTGAGAAGCCTCCATGCTGATTTCCAGAGAGACTCACCAGGTTGCACTCCAACCAACATTGCAAATGGGATCACCTTTCTCCACATTCTTGCCAATACCTGTCTCTTGTGTTGTTGATTTTAGTCTTTCTGACAGGTGTGAGTTGATATCTCACTGTAGTATTTTTGTATTTCCCTGATGTAGAGTGATGTTGAGCATCTTTTCATGTGCCTGTTGGCTATCTGTATGTATTCTTTGAAAACATGTCTTCTTCCCATTTTGATTGGATTATTTGTTTTGAGAGTGTAGAGTTTAATAAGTTCTTTATGTATTTTGGATACTAACTCTTTATTTAATAGGTCATTTATAAATATCTTCTCCCATTATATAACCCATTTTGAATTTATTTTTGTATGGTATAAGACAGTGGTCCAATTTCATTCTTTTGTATGTTATATACAGTTTTCAAACACCATTTGTTGAAGAGACTATCTTTTTTTTTTTTTAAGATTTTATTTATTCATTCATGAGAGACACAGAGAAAGAGAGGCAGAGACACAGGCAGAGGGAGAAGCAGGCAGCATGCAGGGAGCATGACATGGGACTTGATCCCAGGTCTCCAGGATCACACCCTGGGCTGAAGGTGATGCTAAATCGCTGAGTCACCGGAGCTGCCCAGACTGTTTTTTTTCATGGATATTTCTTTCCTGTTTTGTCTAAGTAGTGGGGTTCATTCTGGGTTTTCTCTTCTGTTTGATTGACCTATATGCCTATATTTGTTTCCAATATATATATATATATATATATATATATATGAGACCCCAAAAAAAGAACAAAGGATCTACCAAAAAATTTTAAAAATTAAAATGTAATTGTATGTCCTTATTTACCAATATTTACTCTACCTGTAGATAGCTTGAATTATCCAATCCAAAGACATAGAGTGAATGGGACACCTGGGTGGCTCAGCGGTTGAGCATCTGCCTTTGGCCCAGGGAATAACCCTAGGATCCTGGATAGAGTCTTGCATCAGGCTCTCTGGAGGGAGCCTGCTTCTCCCTCTGCATATGTCTCTGCCCTCTCTCTGTGTCTTTCATGAATAAATAAGTAAAATCTTAAACAAACAACAACCAACAAACAAAGACATAGAGCACTTGATGGGATGAGCACTGGGTGTTATACTATATGTTGGCAAATTGAAACTCCAATAAAAAATAAAAAAAATAAAGATCTATGGAGGTGAGAAACCAAAAAAAAAAAAAAAAAAAAAGACAAAGAGTGATTGGATAAAAACAAGACCCAGGTAAATGTTGCCTATAATAGACTCACTTTGTGGCCACCTCAGGCTGAACATGAAGAAATGGGGGGGGGGGAGGGTTAAGAAAAAAGGAAGTCAAAAGATAACAGAGGAAGCTATTCTTATATAAGTCAAAATAGGTTTCAGGTCAAAAGCTGTAACGAAAGACAAATCTATTACATAATGATAGAGAAATATTTATCAATGTAACATTACAAGTATAAATATACATAAAAACATATAGCTGGAGATTTCTCAACAGAACTAGGCAAGACAGAAGATAATGTCATCATATATTCAATGTGTAGAATGAGAAAAATCTGCATCAATAATACTCTATCCAGCAAGGCTATTATTCAGAATAAAAGAAGCAATAAAGAGTTTAGTTTGTCAGACAAACAAAGACATAAACACATTGTTCATTCAGAAAACAACAGATTTTGGTGAGGATGCATAGAATGGGGAATTCTCTTCACTGATGGTGGGAATGCGAACTAGTGCAGCCACGCTGAAAAATAGTGTTGAGTTTCCTCAAAAAGTTAAAAGTGGAGCAACCCAGAATCCAGCAATTGCCCTACTAGGCATTTATCCAAAGCATACAAAAATAGTGATTCAAAGGGGCGCATGCATCCCAATGTTTTATAGCAGCAATGTCCACAATAACCAAAATATAAAATGAGCTGAGATGTCCATCATAGATAATGGATAAAGAAGATGTGAAGAGGAATGCCTGAGTGGCTTAGGCAGTTGAGCATCTGCCTTCAGCTCAGGATGTGAACCCAGAGTCCCACATTGGGTTTCCTGCAAGGAGCCTGCTTCTCCCCTTGCCTATATCTCTGCCTCTCTCACTCTTAAAGATTTTTATTTATTTATTCATGAGAGAAACAGAGAAAGAGAGAGAGAGAGAGAGAGATACAGAGGCACAGGCAGAGGGAGAAGCAGGCTCCATGCAGGAAGCCCGAGGTGGGACTCCATCCCGGGTCTTCAGGATCACACCCTGGGCTGAAAGCAGCGTTAAACCTATGAGACACCCGGGATGCCCATGACTTTGGTCTTGTAATTTGCAATGACATGAATGGAACTAGAAGGTATTATGCTAAAGGAAGTAGGTCAGTCAGAGAAAGACAAATACCATATGATTTCACTCACACGTGGAATGTAAGAAACAAAATAGATGAATTTAAAGGAAAGGAAGGAAAAATAAAATAAGATAAAAAACATCTCTGGTTTTATCAAGAGGCAAAGATATAAGAGATGCTTAACTCTAGGAAACAAACTGAGGGTTGATGAGGGAGGATGAAGGGGTAATTGAGTGATGGACATTAAGAAGGGCATTTGATGTAATGAGCACTAAATGTTGTACACAACTGATGAATCACTAAATTCTACCACTGAAACTAATAATACAGTATATGTTGACTAAATTGAATTTAAACAAAAAAATTTAAAAATTTAAAGGAGTTTGTGACCACTAAACCATCCCTGAAAGAAATATCTAAGGTGATACTTAATTGCAAAGAAGACACAAACCAGGAAAGGATCAGAAAAAATCTCCAGAAACAATGACAATACATATATTAAATGGAAATAAATGCACATCTATCAATAATTACTTTGAATGTGAATGGACTAAATACTCCAGTAAAAAGCCATACTGGGTGGCTCAGCAGTTGATTCAGAATGTAAAAAACAAAACAAAACAAAAACAAAAACAAAAAGCAAGATCCATCAATATGCTGCTTACAAGATACCCATTATACATTAGGACACATGCATATTGAAAAGTAGGACATGGAATATTTATTATGCAAATAGATGTCAAAAGAAAGCTGGTGTAGCAACAGTTATATCAAACAAAATAGAATTCAGGACTAAGATTGTAAAGGAGAAGAGAAGGGCATTATATAATCATAAAAGGGACAATCCATCAATAGTATCTAACAATTGTAAATATACAGTGAACCAGGAAGCACCCAAAATATAAACCAATAACAAATAAAAATGAACTCTTTCATAATAACACAATAATAGTAGGGGAATTTAACACCCACCCATCTTACACCAATGGACAGATCATTTAAACTGGGAAAAAAAAAGGCTTTGAATGACACACTGGACCAGATGGACCTAACAGATATATTCAGAATATTCCATCCTAAAAGAGTGGAATGCACATTTTTTCAAGTGCACATGGAACATTCTCTAAAATAGATCACATACTAGGTCATAAATCAGTCCTCAATAAATACAAAACGACTTAAATCATACAATGTGTCTATTCCGACCACTGCACTATTAAACTAGATTTCAACCAAAAAAAATTTGGAGCAATCACAAATAAATGGAAGTTAAACATGCTACTAAACATTGAATGGCCAGTGAGGAAATCAAAGAAGAAATAAAAATTACATGGAAACAAATGAAAATGAAAATACAACAGCCCAAACACTTTAGCATGCAGTAAAATCAGTCCTAAGAGGGAAGTGTATAGCAATACAGGTCTTCTCCAAGAAGGAAGAAAAACCAAATAAACAACCTAATCTTATACCTAAAGGAGCAGGAAAAAGAATACCATATGAAATTTAAAGCCAGGAAAATTAAGGAAATGATAAAGATGAGAACAGAAATAAATGATAGGAACTAAACAAAACAAAGCAAAACAAAGAATAGAACATATTACTGAAACCAGGACATTCATCTTTCAAAAAATTTGAAAAATTGCTAAGTGTCCAACCAAACTTATCAGAAAGAAGAATGGGCCAAATAAATAAAATCACAAAGAGAGAAGAGAAACAACAAACACCAAGACTTATCATACTAATGGATATCAAAAGAAAGCTAGTTTAGCAATATGCATATCAGAAAAACTAGATTTTTAGCCAAAGAATGTAATAAGAGGTGATGAATAATACTATATCATAATAAAAGGGTCTATTTAACAAGAAGATTTAAAAATTATAACTATTCATCCTCCTAAAATGGGAGCAATCCAATTATATAAACCAATTGATGAGAAAATTAAGGAAACACACTTTAAACACCCCACCATTGCAATGGACAACCCTTCCAAGCAGAATATCAAAAAGGAAACAAGGGCTTTGAATGACACACTGGACCAGATGGACTTCACAGATTTATTCAGAGCTTTCCATCCTAAAGCAATAGAATACACATTCTTCTCAACTGCACATGGAACATTCTTCACAATAGATCACATACTGAGTCACAAATCAGGTCTCAACCAGTACCAAAAGACTGAGATTATGTCATTCATATTTTCCATTCCTCAATATTTTGAAACTTGAACTCAGTCACAAGAGGAAATTTGAAAAGGACACAAATACACACAGGTTAAAGAGCATCCTACTAAAGAATGAATAGGCAATCCAAGAAATTACAGAAGAATTTAAAAATACATGGAAAAAAATGAAAATGAAAATATAACAGTTCAGAAAGTTTGGGATGCCTAAAAGTAGTCCTAAGAGGGAACTATATAGCAATAGGCCTATAGGCCTTTCTTAAGAAACAAGAAAACTCTGAAATACACAGATGAAGTTTACACATAAAGGAACTGGAAAAAGAATAGTAAATAAAGCCTAAATCCAATAGGAGAAAAGAAATAATAAAGAATTAGAGCAGAAAGCAATGGAATAGAAATTAAAAACAACAATAGAACAGATCAACAAAGCTAGGAGCTGCTTCTTTCAAAGACTTAATACGATCAATAAACCCTAGCTGGCCTTATCAAAAAGAAAAAAGACCAAAATAAATAAAGTCATAAATGAAAGAGGAGTGATCATAACCAATACTGAAGAAATACAATTATAAAAGAATGTTTTGAGCAATTATATACCAAATACTTAAGCAATTTGGAAGAGATTGATGCATTCCTAGAAACTTGTAAACTACCAAAACTGAAACAAAAAGAAATAGAAAACTTGAACAGACCATAACCAGCAAGGAAATTGAAGCAGTAATCACAATCTTCCAGCAAACCACAGCCAAGGGCCAGATGGGCTACGAGTGGAATTCTACCTAACATTTAAGAAGAATTAATACCTATACTTCTGAAGCTGTCTCAAAAAAATGATAATGGATCAAAAAAAGCACCCTTTCTTGATAAAAACTCTCTGCAGTGTAGGGACAGAGGGAAATCTCGGTGTCAAATATGCCATGTACAAAAAAACACACAAGGAATATCATCCTCAATGGAAAAAAACTGTGAGCTTTTCTGCTAGGTCAGGAACATGACGGGGATATGCACTCTCACCACTGTTGTTCAACATACTACTGGATGTCCTAGCCTCAGCAATCAGGCAACAAAAATAAATAAAAGGCATCTAAATGAGAAAAGAAGAAGTCAAATTTTCACTCCTTGCAGATGACATGATACTGTATGTTGAAAATCCAAAAAACTCTTCCCCAAAATTGTCCCAACTCATACAGGAATTCAGCAGTGACAGGATATAAAATAGAGCCATGGAAGTCTTTTCCATTTCTATGAGACAGAAGACAGAGAAATCAAGAAATCAACCCCATTTACAATTTAACCAAAATCTGTAAAATACCTAGGAATAAACCTAACCAAAGAGGCAATATATCTGCACTCTGAAAACTATAAAACACTTACAAAAGAAATTGAGGAAAAACATTCCACACTCATGGATTGGAAGAACAAATATTCATAAAATGTCTATGCTGCCCAAAGCAATATACACATTCAATGCAATCCTATCAAAGTACCATCAAGATCATTCACAGAGCTGGAACAAACAATCCTAAAATTTGTATGGGACCAGAAAAGTTGCCAAATAGCATAGAGGGAGAAAAACAATGAGAGACTCTTAACTCCGAGCAACAAACTGAAGGCTGCTGGGGGTGAGATACTTAGAGAGATAGGTACTTGGGTGATGAGCATTAAGGAGGGTGCATGATGTGATGAGCACTGAGTGTTATATGCAACTAGTGAATTATTGAACACTACATCTGAAACTATTGATATACTATATGTTGGCTAATTGAACTTAAATTAAAAAAACACAACAATTTCTATAAGGAACTTGTCAAACTCAACACCCAAAAAAAAACAAAGAATCCAGTCAAGATATGGGCAGAATACATGAACAGACATTTCTCCAAAGTAGACATAAAGATGATCATCAGACACATGGAAAAATACTCAACATCACTTATCATCAGGGAAATACAAATCAAAACCACAATGAGATATCACCTCACACGTTTCAGAATAGCTACAATTAAAATTACAAGAAATAAAAGGTGTTGGCCAGGATGTGGAGAAAGGGGAACCCTCCTGTACTGTGAGTGGGGATGCAAACTGGTGCAGCCACTCTGGAAAAAGTATGTAGGTCCCTTAAAAAGTTAAAAATAGAGATACCCTATGATCCAGCAATTGCACAACTAGATATTTACCCAAAGGATACAAAAATACAAATTTAAAGATTCATATGCCCCGCAGTGTTTGTAGCAGCATTATCAACAATAGCCAAACTTTAGAAAGAGCCCATATGTCTATGACTGAAGAATGGATAAAGATATGAATATATATATGATATAGATATTCTGTATGATATGTTAATATAAAAATATGAATAAATATATATATTTCAAAGAGAATGAAGTCTTGTTATTTGCAAGGACATGGATGGAGCTAGAGTGTGTTATAAGTGAAATAAGTTAGAGAAAGACAAATGCCATAAGATTTCACTTATATGTGGAATTTAAAAACAAATAGAAGTTCATATGGAAGGGGAAAAATAGGACAGAGGGCAACAAACCTTAAGGGACACTTAAAGATAGGAAACAATCTAAAGGCTGTTTTATGGAGGCTGGTGGGGAATGGGCTAGATGGATGGTGGTTATTAGAGGGCATTTGTTATGACGAGCTCTGTGTGTTGTATGTAAATGATTAATCACTGAATTCTACTCTTGAAATCAATTTTGCCATGTATATTAACTAACTAGAATTTAAGTTTAAAATTTGAAACTAAAAATAGAATAAAATACGTGGTCTTTAACATAATCAATTAAAACATTGATTACACAATAAAAATTACAATTTTATTTTATTTTTGTAATTAAGAAATTACAAAAATTTCTGAAAGAAATTAAGAAAGACATAGTGAAATAAAACATCCTTTTCATGGATTGCTAGACTTATTCTTAAGATGGTGATACCAACCAAAGTAATCTGCAAATTCAATGCTATCTCTATCAAAATGTTAATGCATTTTTTAGAAATAGGAGACCCACTCTAAAATTCTCATGAAATCTCAAGTGATCCCACATAGACTAAACAATATCAAAAAGGAACAAATCAGGAAAACCCACACTTCCTGATTTCAAACTTACTACATAGCTACTTCAATAAATAACAGTTTGATACTGACATAAAATCAGGTACATAAGCCAATAGAATGGAATGGAAAGCCTAGAAATAAACTCTTATATATTTAGTAAAATTATTTTTCAAGGAATCAAAGATCATTAAATGGGGAAAAGAAAATATTTTCAACAAATGTTGTTGGGAAAACTGACCTGGACATCCACAAGGAAAATAATGAGGTTGGAACCTTAGGTAATATCATATGTCATAAATAATGCAAAATTAAGAAAAAATAGATAAAAACATAGGTAAAAAGACTTTGGATTTGATCATGTTTCTTGAAAATAACACCATAGACACAGACAACAAAAGAAAACTAGAAAAATTGGATTAAAAATATGTGCATTAATAGTGAATAACAGAGTAAATGACAACCCACAGAATTGGATAAAACATTCTCAAGTCACATACCTGATTAAGAGACTAATGTCCAGAATTTACATGTGAATGTTAAAATACAAAACAGAAACAAACAACATGATTTTTAAAAATAAGCAAGGACTTGCATGAATATTTCCCAACGATATGTAAAAGGACAAGAGCACCTTAAAAGATGCTCAACCTCATGGTCATTGGGAAAAACACACTAAAATTAAATTAGAACCATAACCCCAAATACATTAGGATAGCTACTATCAATGACACAAAAATAACAGGTGTTGATGAGGATGTGGAGAAATTGGAACCCTGTGCACCATTGATGGAAATGCAAAATGGTACAGTTGTTGTGGAAAAGCATTCCCCAAAAATTAAACAGGGAATTACAATATGATACTACATTCCACTTTTAGCTAAATCCCATAAAATATTGAAAGCAGATTCTTGAAGATATATTTGCATACTTACATGTACTTACATGTATAGCAGCATTATATATAATAGCTAAAACATGCATACAAGTGTCCTTCTATAGACAAATGGATAAGCAGAATGTTGTGTATGCATACAATGGAATATTAGCTTCAAAATGCAGGAATTCCTGTAATATGCTGAAGCATGGATGAACTTGGACAACATAATGGTAAGTGAAATGAGCTAGTCATAAAAATACAAATTCTGTATGATTTTGCTTATGACATATATATATGATTATACATGTATATATATATATATAATCAACATAAAAGAAAATGGAAAAATTAAATGCACATTAAAGTAGTACCAGTTGCAAGTTAATGATAGAAGAAAGTACAATCAAAACACTCATGAAGGGCAGCCCGGGTAGCTCGGTGGTTTAGCACCACCTTCAGCCCAGGGCCGATCCTGGAGACCCGGGACCAATCCCACATCGGGCTCCTTGCATGGAGCCTGCTTCTCCCTCTGCCTGTGTCTCTGCCTCTCTTTCTCCTTCTCTGTGTGTCTGTCATGAATAAATAAATAAAATCTTAAAAAAAAAACACACTCATGGAGAGTGATGGGGAAAAAGGTATGAAGGAAAACAATCTCAATTTTAATCTCCACAATGGTAACTTCAGATTCCATATCTGAAAGATGAAAAAATAAAAGAATATTTCACCAATTTTGGTAGATAAAAAGAATATATATATATATATATATGTATATATATATGTGTATATATATATACAACATACATACACATATAACATATAAAAATGCATTTTGTAAAATGGGAAGACTACAAAAATTAACATATTTCACAGAAAATAACAATGGAGAGATTTGAGATTATTTTAAATATTGGTTAAGATTTTAATGCATACTACATTTAATAATAAAAGGATATTTCCTTTAAAGGCATGAGAAGAAAACCAGAATAGTGAAACTAAAATATTGATTAGCTTTTTTAGCTGTTTTAGCTGCATGCTTCTTAAAGTCTCAAGGGGATTTATCAACAGACATACCTTATCCTTGCCTCTAAGAGGCATATTAAAACTAGGAAATGATGTCATTTTTCTGCCTCTCTTATAAACTTTACATGGCCACAGTTCATTTGTCCATCTGATGAACCTTACCATATCATCTGATGGTGGATTCAACCAGACAAGTAGATGAAATTGGAGGAACAAAAGGGTAATTATTGTTCTTGAACAAGTGTTCTGCTTCTGACCATGTTATTAGTTCTTGACAGTATTTCTGCAATTATTTTGCCTATCATCTACTTTTTTTTTAGAATCACAAAATGAAGATATTTATTTTGTTCTTTTACATATGACACTGTTAAAACATTTCTACTACAGCGATACTGCTCTCCAGAAGCTTACAATCTAAAACGGTCAACATTAATTGTAGACTCAGTGATTAAGGCATTATATCAAATGCAGACTTTGTATCTTTAGATGTATCTTCAGAAAGAAGCAGCTGTAGAGAGCAGGATCAAAATTAAATGACATGAACATGTAACCCCTATCCCCTCCCCTTGCAGCTCCTTAAAAGAAACCCTTGTGGCTAGAGCCCAAGCCCAAAGCCTCACAGTCTGAAACAGAATTTCAGACAGCCATACCATAGAAGTAGTGAAGAAACTGAAACTTCTAATTCTCTGGTGGACACAGAGGGTTCTCTATTTGTTGGCAACAAGGGGCTGAGTGTTCCTCCAACAGGGACAACCCCTAGATTCTGTAATTCTGTGGATGGTACTAGTAGGCAGCCCTTTACTCAGCTTTACAGTAATTGCATCAAGACAGTTTCTCTTCTAGCAATGTTCTATGAAGGACTCAAGATAGTCCAAGAGAGCCTGTTCAAGTCACAAGTCAGCATCCACTATAATTCCATGCCCGTCCCAGCACCAAATGGAACCTTCCTCATGGAGACACACAAAACTGTTGGGCAACAGATGCTGATCTTTCCTCACCTCTTGGAGATGGTGCTGCATATCATCCAGGTGGTCATCAGCTACTTCCTCACACTCATCTTTATGACCTACAATGGGTACCTCTGCATTGCCATAGCAGCTGGGGCTGGCACAGGATACTTCTTGTTCAGCTGGAAGAAAGCAGTGGTGGTGGTCATCTACTTTTATTGAGAAAAGAAATGTACTATTCCTTTTGAAATTATTTATATAATGCACACTTACTCTAACATATTTGAAAATGGAATCTCAATTGCCAATTACTGATGAAATAATATAATGAAAAAAAAGAAATAATATAATGAATATTATTTCTATACAATTGAATAATGTGTATTTGTAAGGCTGTGATTTTGCATAAGACAAGGGACTATATTTAACTTGAGGAAGATTATTTAGGGTAGTTAGAACACTGAAACAAATATCTTAATCATACTTATGTTTCTTTGTTTAAACTTACAATCTGTGACCTAAAATCCAAATTGTAAACTATTGAGAGAGGACAATACCCCAATATAAGGCAGAGTTAGAGAATGTTGGTCCCACTCCTGCTGAGGTAGAGCTCATCCTCAGGTTAGTTTGTTATATTAGCAATTACCATAAGAACTTGAATTTCTTTAATCTGTAAAAGGAAAAAATACATCATACTCTCTGTGATGCAGCATTCAACGTTTGCTTTAATGCTTCAAATACAGATTCAATATTATTCTGTCATCACTGTTAATGATTTTCCAAGTTAAACATGCACAAAGCTGTTTGCATTCATCTCATGCAATTGGATAGAGAAAGGCAAGAATAAACATGGAGGCTGTATGTCTCCCCATATGGTACTGACAGCATCCTCTTGTCTGTCAGGTGTCTTGGTCAGGCTATTCAGTGTGGTTTGATCATAGTCATCCTTATTCATCAAAATGCATCAGTGATTTGCGGAGCCCTCTCAAGCACCCTCATCTCCCTGCATCCTCTCAGCAAAGAACTTCAAGGTCATAATATTTTACTCACCATGCTGGTCCTTGCTTTGCTCTGATCACAAATATAGACTAGGTCAGTGGGTGCTTTTTTCACTCCAATGGACTGTTCTTAAAAGATACACAGAGCTGAGCTTTCATCTGCCAATAACGGTAGGATTTAATAGAAAGATTATTAATTGTTGCATTGTGTTCTAGACTTATTAGATATTTTTAAGGCTTCAGAATCATTTGCAATGTTGCCCACAGTTTCAGGACCCCAGAACATGTGATTGTAATAAGTTAAGTATTATAATTAGGCTTTGAATTAACACAAAAGTATAAAATGCATTTGAAACTTGAAAATTCTCCTTGAAATATTCTTGCATTGTAAGGACTTGTAAGATTTTCCCAGAAAGGGGATCTAATCCTCTTTTCCTATTTTCAAGGGCTCTTTAAATGTAACATTTACTATGTCAGAAATTTTAGAAAGTTACAAAGGTTTAAATCTCCGTTTTTAAATTGTAGTTCAAATCACATTTATATACATTTGTTCCAGAGTAGGTAACTGTTACTTCTTTAAGTGTAACCAATTTAATTTAACTTTATTTATTTTCAGAGTCTAATGGAAACTCAGCCTCTCAGCAGCAAGATACAGGACTCAACAGTGAGTTTCAGTCAGGGACATCTCAGTGATGTGTAATTTTTCTTTATACATTTTAGTTTCCATGAAAAATTAATTTCTATGTGCATAAAGCAGATGATATTTGGGCAAATAATGAAAACCTTGTCTGCTGAATAGCAGTGACCATCTAATTCCAGGTTTCTCCTTCACTCTTCACACTTATTATTACAAGAGTAATTGCAACTTGGAGAGGTATGTACTGGATAGAAACAAGATGAGATTCTCCAGAGAGATCTGAACCAGAGTTAAAATAATAAATATTTATATTTATGTTTCTACTTATTTATGCATGCATCACATATTTATCAATATTTTATTTATTAATTATATATTTTATTTATTATATATGTTTATTCATGTAAAATTAGCATATATACACACATAAATCTGTATTTACAAGTGTTCAGACCTTCAGAGATTATCAAATTCAAATGCTTAAATATATAGATAGATACTGAAACTGGAAAACTGAGGTATCTCACATAGTAAGACAATAGTGATAGCCATCTCTTACATAGATTCTACAAAAAAATAATACTGTAAGTATTAACTCTTTAAACTAACACTATGTGTTTATTCTTCTCTAACTGGTAATGTTCAAAGCACTTTCATTATTTTATATTACTTAATCATAACCACACCTGTTGTCAAAATTATTATTTTATCTTGTTTCTATGTATAGTGGACAGTGGAATAGTGGGTAGAGGAAAATCTAGATCTATAACTGTGGTTAGCTGAGATTCTGAGATCCCTACCCCATGCCACTCAGGTTTCTAAAGGGTCAGTCATGTGTGAGAACTCTGACATATCCTGTGGAATGTATGGCTCACTCCACACAGTTTAGCCTCACTGGGTAGTCCTATTCTATGGGAATGGGAGGAATTTAAAAAAAAATGGTATAGACTTTCTGCAAATTGTGTTTGTTACTTTTTAAATCCCTCTTACATAAAATATACATTCTATAATTTTGTAGGATTCCATTTGGGTTCTAAAAGCAGAGAGAGAAATTAGATTTGTATGACAAAATCCCTAAACATGGAGTTTTATTTATCTTTTCTTTCAATAATTCACTTTTTGTGTTTAAGTTATCATCTTTGCAAATTCCCAATATATGTTGATAAATGCCAATATCATATCACCTGATCTGCAGCCTGAGTTACCAAATATATTTACTCAAAGTACTTAATTCTTCATTTCCTACTAAATTCTAAACATTAGGTAATTAATCATCCCCATGTCTACACTCCATGAAACTTCCTCTGATTAGCACAATGAGTTTGGGATAAACAAACACATACTCACATACACAGTCTCAGTAAATATATATTTATTTGTTTCAGATGGAAGAATCCCATGACTGACCATTAATCCCAAAGCTCTTCTCAGTGGTATAAGTGAAACCTTATGAAAAACATGAACTGGATGGCCAATTACACTGGAGAGTCTGATTTCATCCTGGTGGGAATCTTCAGTCAATCAAATCACCCAGCTCTCCTGTGTGTGGTCATTTTTGTAGTTTTCTTGATGGCTTTAACTGGGAATGCTGTCCTGATTCTTCTGATACATTTTGATGCTCACCTCCACACTCCTATGTACTTTTTCATCAGCCAGTTGTCTCTCATGGATGTAATGTACATTTCTATCACTGTGCCCAAGATGCTCATAGACCAGATCATGGGTATAAGTAATATATCAGCCCCTGAGTGTGGAATGCAAATGTTTCTCTATGTGACACTGGCGGGTTCAGAATGTTTTCTTCTAGCCACCATGGCCTATGATCGCTATATGGCCATCTGCCATCCTCTTCATTACCCTGTCCTCATGAACCACAGATTGTGTCTTCTACTGGCATCTGGCTGCTGGTTTCTGGGATCTGTGGATGGATTTATGCTCACGCCCATCACTATGACGTTCCCTTTCTGCAGATCCCGGGAGATCCATCATTTCTTCTGTGAAGTCCCTGCTGTAATGAAGCTCTCCTGCTCAGATACCTCCCTTTATGAGACAGTCATGTACCTGTGCTGTGTCCTCATGCTCCTCATCCCTGTGACAGTCATTTCAAGCTCCTATTATTTCATCCTCCTCACCATCCACAGGATGAATTTAGCAGAGGGTCAGAAGAAGGCCTTTGCCACTTGTTCTTCCCATATGACTGTGGTCATTCTCTTCTATGGGGCTGCTGTCTATACCTACATGCTCCCCACCTCCTATCACACCTCTGAGAAGGACATGATTGTATCTGTCTTTTATACCATCCTCACTCCTGGATTAAATCCTTTAATCTACAGTCTCAGGAATAAGAATGTCATGGGAGCACTGAAGAAAATGTTGAATGTGGGACCTGTTTTTCAAGAAACTATAAAATAGAAACTTTTTATATTAATTATTTCATTCTTTTTTTCCAAACATTATAACTCCAGAATCTTTTGCCAGTGATATTTCTTAAACTTTCATCTCATAATGCCTCATATAATTTGCATACCTCTTTTAGGAATTGCTTCTGTGTACTACAAAGCTCTTTGATTAGATACCATTTCCCCATTTAAAATGAATTTTACTATCATATTGTCCTGACATTACACTTACTGACATTGATTATTACATATTCTGTAGGAGAATATACATACTTATAGAAAATACATTATGAGAATATGGAGTGGTAAAGGTTATGAGGTGGTATTAAATTGTTCTTATTTTTTAAAGTTATCTTTGATAAGATATAAAGAGAGAAACAGAGAGATTTATGGAATTATGAATCAATTTGAGAGAGAAATAAAGATTGACAGAAATTATGAAGCAAATGAGCAAAATGTTAACAGTAGACAGAGAGTATATAGGTGTTCTTTGTACTTTCTTATTTCTACTACATTTATATAAATCTGACATTAACTTCAAATAAAGAGTCAAAATATCTTTCTCCCCCAACTTTTACAAATTTTGAATTATCTGTTTGGTGGTTGTGTAAGTAACAATATCCTAAAAAACACACACTTTGGCTTTCCATCTCTAAGGTGATCCAATTATTGAATCATATTTATTGGAGCCTATCTTGTTCTACATGATCCATTCCTAAAGACATATAGTGGAAGGTAATAGTCATCACCATGTGGTAAATTTAGAATCCAGAATTGCATAGGGGACTGTGGGGAAAATGGTAATGCAGAGCAGAATGAAGACTTAGGGAAGGTTCTTTGCATGAGGTAACATCTGAGTTGGGTTTAACTACATAATTTACTAAACAAATAGGGCACCAAATAGTCTATCCTTCATTTATTCAATAAATATTTTATGATATATTATAATAAAGATATTAGCTAAGGACTGTTAAAATATAAATAATATTTGGATGCTATTTTGAATAAATTTGAATAGTTGTAGTTGTATATTTCAATAAGTGGTAAAAAGTATGATATGCTTTGATGTTGATTTGGAAAGGCCACAGCTCATATGAACACATCAATTATACTGAGATATGTGAGTGCATTCAAGCCAAGAGGACTGAAAGAAGACCTTGGAGCTCATTTTTAAATGGTGACTAGATGTTACCCTCAGATAAGTACTGAAGTCTGAGTTGAAGGAATTTTCTCAGGGACAAGATGTCTTATACGAGGCACAACATGAGCAGAGGAGATGGTTGACCAAATGGGAACAGTACATATTCCAATGGAACCTCCTTGTTATCCTCACTTTAGATACTAATTTCTTGCCTTTCCTTAACGAGGCTAGGACTTCTAGTACTATGTTGAACAACAGTGGTGACAGTGAACATCTCTGTCCAATTCCTGACCTTATGGGAAAACCTCTCAGTTTTTCCTCATTGAGAATGATATTCACTGTGGGTTTTTCATGGATGGATTTTATGTTCCCTCTATCCCTACACTGTGGAGAGCTTTAATCAAAAAGGATGCTATATTTTATTAAATGCTTTTTCTGCATCAGTTGAGAGGATCATAGGGTGTCTGATCTTTCTTTTGCTAATGTGATGTATCACATAGATTCATTTGCAAATGTTGAACCATTTTTGCATCCCAGAAATAAATCTCATCTTGTTGTGGTGAACAATCCTTTTAATATGCTGTTGTATCCTATTGGCTAGTATCTTGGTGAGAATTTTGACACCTGTGTTCATCAGGGATATTGGCTTTTAATTCTCCTTTTTGGTGTGGTCTTTGTCTGTCTTGGGGATCAAAGTAATGGTGACCTCATAAAACAAATTTGGGAATTTTCCTTGTATTTCTAGTTGTCTTTTGAAATAACTTCAGAAATATAGGTATTAGGTCTTTAAATGTTTGGTAGAAATTTGCTGGGAAGCAATCTGGCCCTGAACTCTTGTTTGTTGGGAAATTTTTGATTACTGATTCAATTTATTCCGGATTATGGGTCTATTCAGGTTTTCTTTTTTTTTTTTTCTATTCAGGTTTTCTATTTCTTATTGTTAGTTTCCAGGAAGGCAACCATTTCTTCTAGAATGCCTAATTTGTTGCCATATAGTTCCTCATAATATGTTCTTTTTTTAATAATAAATTTTTTTCTTGGTGTTCAATTTACCAACATACAGAATAACACCCAGTGCTCATCCCATCAAGTGCCCCCCTCATTGCCCATCACCCATTCGCCCCACCCTCGCCCTCCTCCCCTTCCACCACGCCTAGTTCGTTTCCCAGAGTTAGAAGTCTTCATGTTGTGTCTCCCTTTCTGATATTTCCTACCCATTTCTTCTCTCTTCCCTTCTATTCGCTTTCACTATTATTTATATTCCCCAAATGAATGAGACCATATAATGTTTGTACTTCTCTGATTGACTTATTTCACTCAGCATAATACCCTCCAGTTCCATCCAGGTTGAGGCAAATGGTGGGTATTTGTCATTTCTAATGGCTGAGTAATATTCCATTGTATACATAAACCACAACTTCTTTATCCATTCATCTTTCAATGGACACCGAGGCTGTTCCAAAGTTTGGCTATTGTGGACATTGCTGCTAGAAACATCGGGGTGCAGGTGTCCCGGCATTTCATTGCATCTGAATCATTGGGGTAAATCCCCAACAGTGCAATTCCTGGGTCGTAGGGCAGGTCTATTTTTAACTCTTCGAGGAACCTCCACACAGTTTTCCAGAGTGGCTGCACCAGTTCACATTCCCACCAACAGTGTAAGAGGGATCCCTTTTCTCCACATCCTCTCCAACATTTGTTGTTTCCTGCCTTGTTAATTGTCGCCATTCTCACTGGTGTGAGGTGGTATCTCATTGTGGTTTTGATTTGTATTTCCCTGATGGCAAGTGATGCAGAGCATTTCCTCATGTGCTTGTTGGCCATGTCTAGGTCTTCCTCTGTGAGATTTCTGTTCATGTATTTTGCCCATTTCATGATTGGATTGTTTGTTTCTTTGCTGTTGAGTTTAAGAAGTTCTTTATAGATCTTGGAAACTAGCCCTTTATCTGATACATCATTTGCAAATATCTTCTCCCATTCTGTAGGCTGTCTTTGAGTTTTGTTGACTGTATCCTTTGCTGTGCAAAAGCTTCTTTCTTCATGAAGTCCCAAAAGTTCATTTTTGCTTTTGTTTCTTTTCCCTTCGTGGATGTATCCTGCAAGCAGTTACTGTGGCCAAGTTCAAAAAGGGTGTTGCCTGTGCTCTCCTCTAGGATTTTGATGGAATCTCGTCTCACGTTTAGATCTTTCATCCATTTTGAGTTTATCTTTGTGTATGGTGAAAGAGAGTGGTCTAGTTTCATTCTTCTGCATGTGGATGTCCAATTTTCCCAGCACCATTTATTGACATTTATTTATTTATTTACTGTCCCTTTTCCAGTGGATAGTCTTTCCTCCTTTATCGAATATTAGTTGACCATGAAGTTGAGAGTCCACTTCTGGGTTCTCCAGTCTGTTCCATTGATCTATGTGTCTGTTGTTGTGCCAGTACCACACTGTCTTGATAACCGCAGCTTTGGAGTACAATGTGACATCTGACATTGTGACGCTCCAAGCTATGGTTTTCTTTTATAAACTTCCCCTGGCTATTCGGAGTCTTCTCTGATTCCACACAAATCTTAAATTACTTTGTTCCAACTCTCTCAGGAAGGTCGATGGCATTTTGATAGGGATTTCATTATATGTGTAAGTTGCCCTGGGTAAGCATCGACATTTTCACAATATTAATTCTTCCATCCATGAACATGGAATATTTTTCCATCTCTTTGTGTCTTCCTCAATTTCTTTCAGAAGTGTTCTATAGTTCTTAGGGTATAGATCCTTTACCTCTTTGGTTTGGTTTATTCCTAGGTATCTTATCCTTTTGGGTGCAATTGTAAATGGGATTGAATCCTTAATTTCTCTTTCTTCAGTCTCATTGTTAGTGTATAGAAATGCCACTGACTTCTGGGCATTGATTTTGTATCCTGCCACGCTGCCAAATTGCTGTATGAGTTCTAGCAATCTTGGGGTGGAGGCTTTTGGGTTTTCTATGTAGAGTATCATGTCTACAGCGAAGTGGGAGAGTTTGACTTCTTTTTTGCCAATTTGAATGCCTTTAATGTATTTTGTTGTCTGATTGTTGAGACTAGGACTTCCAATACTATGTTGAAGAGCAGTGGTGAGAGTGGACATCCCTTTCTTGTTCCTGATCTTAGGGGAAAGTCTCCCAGTGCTTCCCCATTGAGAATTATATTTGCTGTGGGCTTTTTGTAGATGGCTTTTAAGATGTTGAGGAATGTTCCCTCTATCCCTACACTCTCAAGAGTTTTGATCAGGAATGGATGCTGTATTTTGCCAAATGCTTTCTCTGCATCTAATGAGAGGATCATATGGTTCTTGGTTTTTTTCTTGTTGATATGGTGAATCACATTGATTGTTTTACGAGTGTTGAAACAGCCTTGCATCCCGGGAATAAATCCTACTAGGTCAAGGTTAATAATCTTCTTAATGTACTGCTGGATCCTATTAGCTAGTATCCTGTTGAGAATTTTTGCATCCATGTTCATCAGGGATACTGGTCTATAATTCTCCTTTTTGGTGGGGTCTTTGTCTGGATTTGGAATTAAGGTGATGCTGGCCTCATATAACAAATTTGGAATATTCCATCTCTTTCTATCTTTCCAAACAGCTTTAGTAGAATAGGTATGGTTTCCACTTTAAACGTTTGATAGAATTCTCCTGGGAAGCCATCCGGCCCTGGACTTTTGTGTCTTGGGAGATTTTTGATGACTGCTTCAATTTCCTCCCTGGTTATTGGCCTGTTCAGGTTATCTATTTCTTCCTGTTCCAGTTTTGGTAGTTTGTGGCTTTCCAGAAATCCGTCCATTTCTTCTAGATTGCCTAATTTATTGGTGTATAGCTCTTCATAATATGTTTTTAAAATCGTTTGTATTGCCTTGTTGTTGGTCATGGTCTCTACTTTCTCATTCATGATTTTATTAATTTGAGTCTTCTCTCCTTTTTTTAAAAAGATTTACTCATTTATTTATGATAGACCCAGAGAGAGAGAGAGAGGCAGAGACACAGGAGGAGGGAAAAGCAGGCTCCAAACTGGGAGCCCGGTGCAGGACTCAATCCCGGGACTCCAGGATCGCACCCCGGGCCAAAGGCAAGCACCAAACCACTGAGCCACCCAGTGATCCCCTCTCTCTTCTTTTTAATAAGGCTGGCTAATGGTTTATCTATCTTATTAATTCTTTCAAAGAACCAACTCCTGGTTCTGTTGTTCTGTTCCACAGGTCTTCTGGTCTCGATTTCGTTGAGTTCTGCTCGAACTTTAATTAACTCTCTTCTTCTGCTGGGTGTAGGATCTATTTGCTGTTTTTTCTCTAGCTGCTTTACGTGTAAGGTTAGCCTTTGTATTTGAGTTCTTTCCAGTTTTGGATGGATGCTTGTATTGCGATGTATTTCCCCCTCAAGACTGCTTTTGCTGCATCCCAAAGATTTTGAATGGTTGTATCTTCATTCTCATTAGTTTTCACGAATCTTTTTAGTTCTTCCTTAATTTCCTGGTTGACCCTTTCATCTTTTAGCAGGATGGTCCTTAACCTCCACATGTTTGAGGTCCTTCCAAACTTCTTGTTGTGATTTAGTTCTAATTTCAAGGCATTATGGTCTGAGAATATGCAGGGGATGATCCGCATTTTTGGTATTGGTTCAGACCTGATTTGTGACCCAGTATGTGGTATATTCTGGAGAAAGTTCCATGTGCTCTTGAGAAGAATTTATTTTCCGTTACGTTTGGACATAAAGTTCTGTAGATATCTGTGAAATCCATCTGGTCCAGTGTTTCAATTAAAGCTCTTGTTTCTTTGGATATGTTGTGCTTAGAATACCTGTCGATTGTAGAAAGTGTTAGATTGAAGTCACCAAGTATAAGTGTATTATTATCTAAGTATGTCTTAACTATGGTTATTAATTGATTGATATATTTGGCAGCTCCCACATTCGGGGCATATATATTGAGGATTGTTAAGTCCTCTTGTTGGATAGATCCTTTAAATATGATATAGTGTCCCTCTTCATCTCTCACTACAGTCTTCGGGGTAAATTTTAGTTTATTTGATATAAGGATGTCTACTGCTTTCTTTTGAGGACCATTTGAATGGTAAATGATTGTCCAACCTTTTATTTTCAGGCTGTAGCTGTCCTTATGTCTAAAATGAGTCGTTTGTAGACAGCAAATACATGGGTCCTGCTTTTTATCCAGTCTGAAACTCTGCGCTTTTTGACGGGGTCTTTAAGCCCGTTCATGTTCAGAGTTACTATTGAAAGATATGAGTTTAGTGTCATCATGATGTCTATTCAGTCCTTGTTTTTGTGGGTTGTTCCACTGGACTTCTTCTTAAAGGGGAATCTTAAGAGTCTCCCCTAAAATTTCTTGCAGAGCTGGTTTGGTGGTCACATATTCTTTCATTTCCTGCCTGTCCTGGAAGCTCTTTATGTCTCCTTCTAATCTGAATGAGAGCCTTGCTGGATAAAGTATTCTTGGCTGCATGTTTTTCTCATTTAGGACCCTGAATATATCCTGCCAGCCCTTTCTCGCCTGCCAGGTCTCTGTGGAGAGGTCTGGTGTTAATCTGATATTTCTCCCCGTATAAGTTAGGGATCTCTTGTCTCCTGCTGCTTTAAGGATCTTCTCTTTATCTTTGGAATTTGCAAGCTTAACTATTAAATGCGGAGGTGTTGAACGGTTTTTATTGATTTTAGGGGGGGGATCTCTCTATTTCCTGGATCTGAATGCCTGTTTCCCTTCCCAGATTAGAAAAGTTTTCAGCTATGATTTGTTCAAATACATCCTCTGGATCTCTGTCCCTTTTGGTGCCCTCGGGAACCCTAATTAAATGTAGATTTTTTTCTTCAGGCTGTCACTTATTTCCTTTAATCTATTCTCATGATCTTTTAATTTTCTCCTTTTTCCTCAGTTTCCCTCTTTGCCATCAACTTGTCTTTTATGTCACTCACTCGGTCTTCCACCTCGTTAACCCTCATTGTTAGGACCTCTACTTTGGATTGCATCTCATTTAATTGATTTTTAATTTCTGCCTGATTAGATCTAAATTCTGCAGTCATGAAGCCTTTTGAATCCTTTATGTTTTTTTCTAGAGCCACCAGTAGCTGTATAATAGTGCTTCTAAATTGGCTTTCTTTTTTTTTTTTTTTTTTAAAGATTTTATTTATTTATTCATGATAGTCACACAGAGAGAGAGAGAGAGGCAGAGACACAGGCAGAGGGAGAAGCAGGCTCCATGCACCGGGAGCCCGATGTGGGATTCGATCCGGGGTCTCCAGGATCAGCCCCGGGCCAAAGGCAGGCGCCAAACCGCTGCGCCACCCAGGGATCCCCTAAATTGGCTTTCTGACATTGAATTGTAATCCAAAGTTTGTAACTCTGTGGGAGATAGGAGTGTTTCTGATTTTTTCTTTTGAGGTGAGGTTTTCCTTTTAGTCATTTTGCTGAGTGCAGAGTGGCCAAAAACACGTTGTATTGGGAAAAGGAGAAGAAGAGAGAACAGAAAGAAGAAAATAAAAAGAAAAAAAGAAAAAAGAAAAATGAAGAAGAAAGAAAATAAAGAGAAGAAAAGAAAAAAAGACGAAAAAAGGGCGGGGAAGCAAACAGAAATCAAAAAACAAACAAACAAAAGAAAAAACGAGGTGGAGTATCCTCTGATGGTGTATACTGTAAATCTCTGGAGTTCCCCTGGAACTTTCCAGTGCTGCTTGGTCAATAATTTGTTTTTCCCCTGTCCGTCTAGCTGGTCTTCTGGGGGAGGGACCTGCTGTGCTGATTTTCAGGTGTTAGCACTTGGGGGAGCTGCTCTGCCCCCTGCCTGGTGCAGGGCTCAGTGGGGGTTGTTTACCCCATGAGGCCACAGGAGGAACAAACCCCAGTGGCAGCGCCAGCTCTGGAGCCCTGGAGTCAGCTCCCGCAGTAACTAAGGAGCTCTCCGTCTGCAGGGCCTGGAGGCTCCGGGCTGGGCCGCTGATCTGCTCAGCTCCAGGCAGGAGCGTCCTTGGGGTCCTAGGCCCTCCCGGTCTTTGCCTGTCCCGGGGGAGGCCGGATCCTGGGCTGTGTCCCGGCGCCCTGTGCTCCGGAGCCTGCTCTGTTTGTTCGATTTGCGCTCCCGCCCCCGCAGCCCCCTCCTCGGAGCCGCCCCCGAGCCCCCCGAGCTGCTCCCGCCCCGCAGCCCCCTCCGCGGAGCCGCCCCCGAGCCCCCCCAGCTGCTCCCGCCCCGCAGCCCCCTCCGCGGAGCTGCCCCCGAGTCCCCGAGCTCCTCCCGCCCCGCAGCCCCCTCCGCGGAGCCGCACCCGAGCCCCCCGAGCTGCTCCGGGTCCCGCCGTGCGCGCTGCAGCCCTTAGGGAGCTCGGCGCACTCTCCCGGGGCGCAGGTGTCTGTTAGTGTCCCCGGGAGCCCGAGGGCATCCCCGCCCTCCTGGGTCCTGCTCCAACTCCCTGCGAGCCCCTTTCCGCCCGGGAAGGTCGGTGCAGCTCCTGCTCCTCCTGGTCGGGGCTCTCCTGTCCTGGGGACACTGGCCCTGGCCTCAGCCCGGCTCCTCGCGGGGCCCCTCCCTCTCGGAGGGCTTTTGTGTCTTTATTTCTTTTTCCCCGTCTTCCTACCTGATAGAAGCGCGAACTCTTCTCACTGTAGCATTCCAGCTGGTCTCTCTTTAAATCTCAGGCCGAATTCGTAGATTTTCAGGATGATTTGAAGGTTATCTAGGTAATTTGGTGGGGACAGGTGACTTGGGGACCCTACTCTTCAGCCATCTTGCCCCGCCTCTGACCAAATGGAATCATTTAAAAAAATAAAATAATAAAATAAAATAAAATAAAATAAAATAAAATAAAAATAAAATGATACACCATCTTAAATTTATTAATATATCTTCAATAATCACCACAGAAAATAGCAAGTGTTGTTGAGGAAGTGGAGAATTTGGAACTCTTGCCTATCATTGGTAGGAATGTAAACTGGCATAACCATTCGGGAAAACAGTATGAAACTTCATCAAAAATTTAAACATAGCTTTGTCATATAAATTTGAATTCTAATTCTGGATAAATGTCCAAAAGTTTTGACAGTATGCTTTATATATAAATTTTATATTATATATGTATATATATTGGAGTTCGATTTGTCAACATATAACACCCAGTGCTCATCCCGTCAATGCCCCCCCTCAGTGCCCATTACCCAGTCAACCCATCCCCCACACCCACCTGCCCTTATACTACCCCTTGACAGTATGCTTTCAAAGAGGTATTTGTACATCCATGTTCATAATAGCATTATTCAGTTACTGAAAAATATATGAAACATATGTGTCCATTGAATGGACTTATAAGCAAAACTATAATGTATACAATGGAATATTAGTCTTAAAAATGAACAACTGAAATATGTTACAACATGGATGAACATTGAGGACATTATGCAAAATGTAAAAAGCCAGTCACACAAATCATGCAGACTAGTATGGTTCCAGTTGTATAAGGTACTTAAGGAAGTCAAAATCAAGAAGTAAAGTAGAATGGTGGTTTCCCGGATGTGTAGGGCATGGTGGAATAATGAGTTGTTTAATGGGTATGGAATTTCTGTTTTTCAAGTTGAAAGAAGTTTTGGAGATTGATGGTGGTGATGATTGCACAATATGAATGCACTTAATACCATTGAACTGTACACTGAAAAATGGCTGAGATGGCAAATTTTATATTATGCGTGTTTTTGCACAAAAAGGGAAAATTGGAAAAATTAAATTGAACATTAAAGCAATTTATTTTGCCAGTTAACTATAGGAGAAAAGGTATAATCGATAATCTAAGAAACAAAGCAAATAAACAAAGGGGGAAAAAGAGACAGAGGCAAACAAAGAAACAGACACTTAACTACAGAGAACAAATTGATAGTCACCAAAGAGGAAGTGAATGTGGGGATGGGTAAAATAGGTGATGAGAATTAAGTGAATAAGGGGTGCATTTGCTATGATGAGCACCAGGTATTGTATGGAAGTATTGAATCACTATATTGTCCACTTGAAACTACTATTGCAATGTAGATTAACTAACTGGAATTTAAATAGAAACTTAAAAATATTTTTAAAAAGATTAAGAAATGAGTCAATGGGAGAAGGACAAACATTATATGTTCTCATTCATTTGGAGAATATAAATAATAGTGAAAAGGAATAGAAGGGAAGGGAGAAGAAATGGGTAGGAAATATCAGAAAGGGAGACACAGCATGAAGACTTCTAACTCTGGGAAACGAACTAGGGGTGGTGGAAGGGGAGGAGGGCGGGGGGTGGGGGTGAATGGGTGACGGGCACTGAGAGGGGCACTTGACGGGATGAGCACTGGGTGTTATTCTGTATGTTGGCAAATTGAACACCAATAAAAAATAAATTTATTATTAAAAAAATATTGAGAAGAGATGTGAAAAACTCCAACTTATTCTCTACTGCAGTACTGATTAGTGTTGTTATTACATAAATTGAACCTAGTTTCATACTTTATACTCATGAAGATATAATGAAAAATTTTACAAATTTTATTGAAGACTAAAAGTTTAGTGAAGATATATATATATACAAATATGTGAAAATATATTTTGTAGTCTATATTTTGTAGACTAATATATTTCACAGATAGAAATTTATTAGCAATGATGAAATCTGAAGCCATTGTTAATATTGGTAAAGACTTTGATGCACATTACATTTAATAATTTTAAGGGCATAAAAAATGCCACTGCAATATCTATTAGCATATTTAGATGTATTAATTGCATGATTCTTCAAAGTCCCAAGCGGATTTATCAACAGAATCTTTTATCCACTCCTCTAAGCAGCAGAGTAAAACCGAGGATGATGTCACTTTGCCACTTTTCTTTATACACTTTATACACTTAACCCAGTGTATTGGTAACTTCATTTACCAATATAGAAGAGGTGCGTAGTGTCTTCTGATGATGGATTCAACCTGAAAGGTGGGCAGAACTGCAGGAGAAAAACAGTGGCTATGGTCCTTGACTTGTTCTGTTCTAGTCTTTCTATTAGTTCTTGACAATATTTTCTCTGTTTTCTCTATTATTCTTAATGAGAACATAGATGCAGATTTCCTTCTGAAATTTAAAACACTTGTGTACTCAATTGCATTCTATTACACTAGAAAGTGGGTTTGAGATTTCCAATTATTGATAGAAGAAAACAGAATACATTTTTCCTATATTGTTGGATTATTTTTTTCCCAGAAAGTTAAATTTTGCAGAAGAATAACTGGTTTCAATTTGAAGAGAATTAATTCTGGTAGTTAGAACACTAAAACAAATACCTTGACTATATTTATGTTTTTCTGCTTAAACTTATAACAGGTTGTCTAAAACTCAAATTATAAATTGTTTTTTTTATTTTTATTTTTATTTTTTTATTTTTATTTATTTTTTTATTTTTTTAATAATAAATTTGTTTTTTATTGGTGTTCAATTTGCCAACATACAGAATAACACCCAGTGCTCATCCCGTCAAGTGCCCTCCTCAGTGCCCGTCACCCATTCACGCCCACCCCCCGCCCTCCTCCCCTTCCACCACCCCTAGTTCATTTCCCAGAGTTAGAAGGCTTTATGTTCTGTCTCCCTTTCTGATATTTCCCACACATTTCTTCTCCTTTCCCTTCTATTCCCTTTCACTATTATTTATATTCCCCAAATGAATGAGAACATATAATGTTTGTCCTTCTCCAATTGACTTATTTCACTCAGCATAATTGCATGACTTTATTTATCTATTTATCTATTTATTTATTTATTTGTTTGTTTATTTATTTGTTTGTTTATCTTATTTCATCTTTTTACAGTTTTTTTTTTTTAAATCAGGCTCCTAGGGAATATAGCTAATATCACACAACTAAGCTGAAGATGACTTTGTCTCAGACCAGTAGTGGGATCTACAGCTTGTAACTCTTAGACACGATACTCCCTTAACAATTTATATATCTTCAAATTATAAATCTTCAAATTATAAATCTTCAAATTATAAATTAGTCATCCCCCAACTTAAATAGTAAACTGTTTTCATGAAACTCAACAAATTGGATACAAAGGAGTAAGAACCAATAATCAGGAAAGCTCCCTTGATGGTACAGACTGCACTTCCTCTGTCAGATGCTCTGAGTAGACTGTTCAGTGTGGCTTGATCACAATCACCGCCACTTATTAAAGTACATCAATGACTTTACCAGCAAACCCAGACACCCTCCTGCTTTTCATTTATTCATTCAGCAAACTGTGAATCTTTAGTGTGATTCACTAATTGAAATTAATCTCTTAAAATCTAAATAACAGAAGAAAAACTTTGAATTTACATGTCTCTATTATTTACCAGATAAGACTTTGTTTTGTTTTCCCAAATATAATCACTTTAATGCACATAGCAATTAATTTCTCATTTAAACTGATATGCTGAGAAGAAAATGAGGCAACACTGGGATGTTTGTAACTCCAATCCATTTTTTATTCTCTATCTTGCTTTTCAGTGGTTATGCCTAAGTTACATGTTGAAAAATATAAAGAAGAATTAAACTTGGCTACTTGTAAGGAGGAGGTAGTCATTCTATTAAGAAAAATATATATAAATCTCATTTAAAGTATAATTGTATTTATTTTATTTATTTTTTTAAAGTATAATTTTAAAACAGCTACAAAGTACTACAAAAAGCAATACACACAGAATACATATGGCCTTTATTAAGACAAACAATAAAAATTTCTTCTATATTTTCTCTTACAGACATTATGATCTTTGTAACTTTTTAATTTTCTGACATTAAATATTTTTATTTTATTTTAAAAAATATTTTATGTATTTATTTGAGAGAGAAACAGTGAGCAAAAAGAGAAAGCACAAGCCATGGGGAGAGGGAGAGGGAGAAGCAGATTCCCCACTGAGCAGGGAGCCCGGGGTGAGGTTCAATCCCATGACCCTGAGATCATGAACTGAGCCAAAGATATATGCTTAACAAACTGAGTCACAAAGATGGTCCTGTTTTATTTTTTAAAGATTTCATTTATTTATTTTAAGAAAGAAGGAGTGTGAGTAGGGAGAGGGACAGAAAGAATCTCAAGCAGATTTCATGCTAAGTGCAGAGCCCCATGTGGGGTTCAATCTCATGATCCTGAAATCATGACCTGAGTTGAAATCAAGAGTCAAACGCTCAACTGACTGAACTACCCAGGCATCCCTTATTTTTTTTAATGCTAAAATTTAAAAGCCCTTGCCAATAATCCTATACTCTAGAATGCTGAAGGAGTAGGTAACACTGCAAACGATTTAGACATCTTAATATAAATATTCAGTACTTAATACAAATATCCAACAAATGTGGATCTCACGGCAAAATAAAATTATCTTTTTATCAAATACTACTTTCATTAGCAGATGGAAGCTGATCTTAGTGAACCATTTAAAAACAGTAAAATAAACTAAAACACACCTACTGACATAGTCTATAAGTATGAGCATAGTCTATAGTCTTCTCAGCATATCAGTTTCCATGAGAAATTAATTGCTATATATGTAATATATATGCTTACATATATTACAACAGATACATATATATTACAACTGATATATTTATTTATATATACATATATGTATATCACCTATTCACTTATGTATTTATTTAATTATATATATATTTGTATGGAATAAGCATAAATAAAAATAAACATACACACTTATTCAAGTTGTTTGGGACTACAGAAATTGTGAAGTCTAAATTTTAAATATATGAATATATAAATATATGAATAGATGCTAAACCATATGAAGTAATGCATCTTGCACCATAAGACAATAATGGTCACAGCTATTTTTACATAGATCCTACCCAATAACTAAACATTGGTATGAACACTTTAGACTAAAGTATACATGTTTATCAGTAACTAGTCATGTTCTAATCACCTTTGTTATTTTCCCTCAATCCTTACTACAGCTGAGCTAAAAAATTGTTTATCTTGGTTTTACACAGAGTGGACAGAGAAACAGTGAGTAAAGAGCAGGGGGATTGGGTCTATGGTTGCATTTGGGCTGAGATTCTAAACATCTCACCTAAAGTCCCATAGGTCTCCAAAAGTTCATTCATGTGTGAGAAACCTGACTTTTTCTTGGTTGGGTGCATTCCTCACTCTACAAAACCACAAAAACTTCACAGGAAAGCTTGCTTCTCTGGGTAAAAGAATCTCTAATATTTGATATTATGTATAATTTAGTTTCAAAATCTTTCTTACCTGGAATAAACCTCTAAGAATTTTAAAAATATTCTTGTTGGTAAACAAAGCATTGATGTTAAATCAATTTAGACTTGTATAATGAAAACTGTAGAATTATATTGTTTATCTATTTTTCAATAATTCAATGATTTGACTTGTTGGCTTAAGTTTGTCAGGTTTAATCCGATTGGTAGTGAAATGAAAAGACAGGCCAGGCAAAAGTTGGAAGAAACAGGCTTTTAATGGGACGCGCTCTTGGGCAAGGTTCCGAGGCCCTGCAAAGGAGTGAAGCTGGGAAAGTCTCAGGGCCAGGAAGTCACGTGCAGGGGAGTACAAGTGGGCTTTTTTAAGGGGGAGGGGTAAGGGTTGTGTGTCTGTATGGGGTGATAGGTATTAAGGCATGTTAGTGGCGGAATTGGTATGGGGCGATAACTGCTTATGCCCTTATATGGGGTCTGATACGGTTCAGATTTCCTGCATAGGTCCTGTCTTCCCCTGATAATATGTCCTTGGGAAGTCTGCTGGTGGTGGGAAAGTTCTGAGGCAGGGATAACAAGATAGAGGATCCACTGCCATTTTGTTGGTGCCTCCTGATCCCCCTTGATCCCGCTAGCCCAACAAAGTTTACCTTTTGTAAATTCCCAATATATGTTTATGTATGACACTGTCTGTTATGAGGAAATGTCATGACCTGAATTGTGTCAACTTCAATATTAATAACCAATTATTCTGACCCACAGTTGTAATTTTTTAGTTTTATGATAGATTCACAATAAGTTCTGATTAATAATCCTCAATCTATAGGCCCATAGGACTTTCTCTTTTTTACACAAGTAGGTGTGCACAAACACAAAATTCTCAGTATTTCTTAAATCATTTCAGGTATTTGTATTCCATGAGTGATCCATTGCCTGCAAAGCTTTCACTGGTGAACTTGAGGTCTAGATGAACTGGGCTTAGATGAACCCTCATGGACAACAAAACTTGGATGATCAGTGACAGTGGACAATCTGATTTCATCCTGGTGGGAATTTTCAGTCAGTCAAAACACCCAACTTTTCTCTGTGTGATCATTTTTATTGTTTTCTTGTTGGTATTGTCTGGAAACTCTCTCCTGATATTTCTGATATACTCTGATGCTCACCTCCACACTCCCATGTATTTTTTCATCAGCCAGTTGTCTCTCATGGATGTAATGTACATTTCCATCACTGTACCCAAAATGCTTATGAACCAGGTTTTGAGTATGAATAAGATCTCAACCCTAGAATGTGGGATGCAAATGTTTCTCTATGTAACACTAGGAGGTTCAGAATGTTTTCTTCTAGCCACCATGGCTTATGATCGCTATGTAGCCATCTGCCATCCTCTTCATTACCCTGTCCTCATGAACCATAGATTGTGTCTTCTACTGGCATCTGGCTGCTGGTTTCTGGGATCTGTGGATGGATTCATGCTCACGTCCATCACCATGACCTTCCCCTTCTGCAGAACTCGAGAGATCCATCATTTCTTCTGTGAAGTCCCTGCCATAGTGAAGCTTTCTTGCTCAGATACTTCCCTCTATGAGACAGTCATGTACCTGTGCTGTGTCCTCATGCTTCTTATCCCTGTAGCAGTCATTTCAAGCTCTTATTCTTTCATCCTTTTCACCATTCACAGGATAAACTCAGCAAAAAGCCAGAAATCCTTTGCCACGTGTTCCTCCCATATGACGGTGGTCATTCTCTTTTATGGGGCTGGAGTCTACAACTATATGCTTCCCAGTTTTTACCACACCCCTGAAAAAGACATAATGGTGTCTGTCTTTTATACCATACTTACTCCATTGCTAAACCCTTTAATCTATAGTCTGAGGAATAAAGATGTCACAGAAGCTTTAAAGAAAATGGTGAATGTAGGACCTGTCTTTCAAGAAATTATAAAATAGAAAATTAATATTTTATTCTGTTTTTTCTTCTCTCTACACATTGGAACTTAGGAATCTTATGCCAATGATTCTTTAGGGAATACCTTAGTACATAAATAAATTTCTTGGGACCTCATACCATGGTATCTTATATCATATTCACAACTACTTAACGAATTTCTCTAATGTACTACAATTATCTTTGATTCTAAATCTCCATTCAAAATGTATTGTACTATGCTAATATTTTGAGGTAAAATTAAAGTTTATAACTGTACTCTTATTATATAGAAGAATACTTACATTAAATATATAATGAATTATTTACAGGATAAAGATCATTTGGAGGTAAGAAATTTTCTCAAATAAAAGAGAGAAAAGGAGATAGAGACGGAGAGAGAAAGGGAGGGAAGGCAGAAGGGAGAGAGAGAGAAATTCAGATTGACAGAAAAGTGATAAAGCAGAGTAGGTACAGTGTTAACAACAAAGAGTCTAGGTAAAGGGTATAGGATGTTCTTTGTACCACTCTTATTCATGCTTCATTTCCACAAATTAAATTAAGTCCAAGTAAATAGATAAGATAGTCTTTCTGTCACACATGCTTTTTTTAGGATTTTTAGTCTTAGTTTTTTTTTTTTTTCATACTCTAAAGTGATGCAAAAAGCCTTCAGAGAACAAAAGCTACATAGAGTAACCTGAAGCAGCTTACACTGAGCTTGGCCCCCTGACAGTATGCCTAGGTAAAGACAGCTTACAATCAGTGGAACCAGCTCCTCCCACAGACAGACAGCAACATCTGTTGAACCAAGTTTATGGATCACTAAAAAGCTTATGCACTATGGGAAAATAGTGTATAGAATTTGAGGGGTTTTTTATGAGGTTTTAGTTTGTCATTTAAAATTTTTCTTTTTCTTTTTTGCTTTTCAACTAGTTTCTCATTTTATCAATTCTTTGTTTTTAAATCTTTTTAAATTTTCATTCTTACGTTTATATTTATAGGCATTCTTCATTTTTGGCTTCTTTTCATTGAGATATATCTGTATCCATCTATATATAGATATATATCTATATCTATCTATATATATCTATATATTTATATCTATCTATCTATCTATCTATATTTCATTTCATTTCCTTTCTTTACAATTTTGGGATTTAATGTCTTCTACCAAACAAACCAAAATACATCTAGCACCAAATGACTCCCCTGTTTTATCCATGTGTAAGAATAAATTATATCTTTTTTCCCTTTTTAAAATTTTTCTTTTTTGGTTTCTGATCCCTTTGGATTTGTCTAGTGTGTATTTTGCTGAGGTCATGGATGATATTTTTTTATTTTGTTCTCTCATTCATCTATTCTTTGGAGAAAAAGACTAGAATAAGACATTCAGAGCAAAAGAAAGAACAAGAGGTAATATGGTATATTATGTATCTAATCAATATAGATATAAGTAAAATGACAGAAATTGAATTCAGAATAATGATTACAAACCCTGATTTTAAAAAAAGGAAAAAAAAGACACTAGGGAATACCTTAGTACATAAATAAAATCTTGGGATCTCTGGGTGGCTCAGCAGTTTGATGCCTGCCTTTAGCTCAGGTTGTGATCCTGGAGACCCAGGATCGAGTCCTACATCGGGTTCCCTGCATGGAGCCTGCTTCTCCCTCTGCCTGTCTCTCTCTCTCTCTGCGTCTGTCATGAATAAATAAAATCTTTTAAAAAAACAAATAAAATCTAATCAAGTCAAAATTAAAAATACTTTAAATGAGGTGCAATCTAAAATGGATATTCTAACAGATTGAGTAAATGAGGCAGAAGAGAGAGTCAGTGACATAGAAGACAAAATTATGGATAGGAAAGAAGCTGATGAAAAGAGAGGAAAACAACCGATGGACCATGAGGGGTCAAGAGATCAGGGATGCCATAAAGCAAAACAATATTAGAATTATTGGAATCCTAGAGGAAGAAGAAAGAGATAGAGGGATAGAAGGTATATTTGAGCAAATCGTAGTTGAGAACTTCCCTAATCTGGGAAGGAAACAGGCATTCAAGTCCAGGAAGCACAGAGAACTCCCCTCAAAATCAAGAAAAATAATCAATGCACTGAAATATAATAGTGAAGCTAAGAAATGTCAAAGATAAAGAGAAAATCCTGAAAGTGGTTTGAGGTAAGAGGTCCTTAATGTACAAGGGTAGAAACATTAGTTTGGCATCACAACTATCCACAGAGACCTGAAGGCCAGAATGGATTGGTATGATATAATCAGGGTGGTAAATGAAGAACATGCAGCCAAGAATACTTTATCTTCAAGATGGTCATTCAGAATAGAAGGAGAGCTAAAGAGCTTCCAGAACAGACAGAAACTGAAAGAATATGTGATCACCAAGCTAGCCCTCCAAGAAATATTAAAGAGGATGTTCTAAGCAAAGAGTCCAAAAATAACAAGCCAGGAAGAAACAGACACACTATAAAGAAAAGTGATGCTACCAGCAATGCAATGGCACTAAATTCATATCTTTTAGTAGTGACTCTGAGTGTAAAAGGCTAAATGCTCCAGTCAAAAGACAGGGATGTCAGATTGGATAAAAAAGAAAGACCTATCCATATGCTGTCTACAAGAGACTCATTTAAGACACCTCCAAAATGAAAATGAGGAGGTGAAGGACCATTTATCATGCTATTGGACATTATAAGAAAGCTGAGGTAACAATTCTCATATCAGACAAATTAAATTTTAAATCAAAGACTGTAGTAAGGAATGAAGATGGACACTATATCATACTTAAAGGATCTATCCAACAAGATCTAACATTATAAATATTTATGCTTCCAATATGAGAACAGCCAATTATACAAACCAAATAATAACCAAATAAAACACATTGATAATAATATAATAATAGTAGGGGACTATAACACCCAACTCACAACAATAAAAAGATCATTTAAGCAGAAAATCAACAAGGAAAGAGGCCTTTGAATGACACACTGGACCAGATGGACTTGACTTATATATACAAAACAATCCATCTTAAAGCAATACACATTCTTCTCGAGTGCACATGGAACATTCTCCAGAATACATCCATTTCTTCCAGATTGCCTAATTTGTTGGCACATAGTTGCTCATAATACATTCTTAAAATTGTTCGTATTTCCTTGGTGTTGGTTATGATTTGTCTTCATTCATTCATGATTTTATTAGCTTGGTTCTCTTTTCTTCTTTTCTTTTCTTTTCTTTTCTTTTCTTTTCTTTTCTTTTCTTTTCTTCTTTTCTTTTCTTTTCTTTTCTTTTCTTCTTAATAAGGCTGGCTAAGGACTTATCTATGTTATTCTTTCAAAGAACAAGCTCCTAGGTTCATTGATCTGTTCCACTGTCCTTCTGGTGTCTATATCATTGAGTTCTGCTCCAATCCTTATTATGTATCTTCTCCTGCTTGGCTTAGGCTTCATTTGCTTTTCTTTCTCCATCTCCTTTAGGTGTAAGGTTAGCTTGTATATCTGAGATTTCTCTGATATTTTGAGAGAGGCTTGTATGAAATGTACTTCCCTCATAGGACCACCTTTTGCTGTATCCCAAAGGTTTTGAACAGTTGTACTTTCATTTTCATTAGTTTGCATGAATCTTTTAAATTCTTCTCTAATTTGCTGATTGAACCATTCATCTTTTAGTAGGATGCCCTTTAACCTCCAAGTGTTTGAGTTATTTCCAAATTTTCTCTTATTATTGAATTCAAGTTTCAAAGCAATTGTGGTCTGAAAATATGCAGGGAATAATCCCAATTTTTTGGTATCAGTTGAAATCTGATTTGAGACCCAGTATGTGGTCTATTCTGAAGAAAACTCAATGTTCACTTGAGAAGAATGTGTATTCTGTTGCATTAGGATGGAATGGTCTATATATATCTGTGAAGTCCCTCTAGTCCAGTGTGTCATTCAAAGCCCTTTTTCTTTGTTGATCTGTTTGGATGATCTGTCCATTGCTGTGAATGGGGTATTGAAGTATCCTACTATTATTTTATTAGTATCAATGTATTTCTTTACTTTGGTTATTAATTGGTTGATATAATTAGCTGCTTCCAGATTGGAAGCATAATATGTATAATGGCTAGGTATTTCTGTTGGACTGATCCTTTCTGCATGATATAGTGCCCCTCTTCATCTCTTATTAGAGTCTTTGGTTTAGAATCTAATTTGTCTGATATGAGGATTGCTACCCTAGCTTTCTTCGGGGGTCCATTTACATGGTAAATTATTCTACATGCTCTCATTTTCAGTCTGAAAGTATCTTTCTGTCAAAAATGAGTCTTTTATACACAGCATATGGATGGGTTTTGCTTTTATATCTGGTTTGATACCCTGTGTCTTTGGAGCATTTAGCCCATTTATATTCAGAATAACTATTGAAAGATATGAATTTCGTGACCTTGTATTACCCATATGGTCCCTGTTACTGCAGATTCTCTCTATTCCTTTGGGCTCCCTCTTCACTTACAGGGCTCCCCTCCTTAATATTTCTTGCAGGACTGGATTTGTGCTCACATACTGTTTCAGTTTCTGTCTCTCCTAGAAGCTCTTTATCTCTCCTTCTATTCTTAATGACAGCCTTGTTGGATAAAGTATTTGTGGCTTCATATTTTTCTCATTGAATGCCCTAAATATATCATGCCAATCCTTTATGTCCTGCCTGGTATCAGTGAATAAGTCTGCTGTTAATATGGTATTTCACCCTCTGTATGTTAGGAATCTCTTGTCTCAAGTTACCTTCAGGATTTTCTCTTTATATCTGAAATTTGTAAATTTTGCTATTATACATCAGGATGTTGATCTATTTTTATTTATTTTGAGAGGGGTCCTCTCTACCTCTTGGGTATGCATACCTGTTTCCTTCCTCAAATTATGGAAGTTCTCAGCTATGATTTGCTCAAATATACCTTCTGCACCCCCCATGCACCCTCAGGAATTTCAATAATATGGATTTTTTTTAATTTTTATTTATTTATGATAGTCACAGAGAGAGAGAGAGAGAGGCAGAGACACAGGCAGAGGGAGAAGCAGGCTCCATGCACCGAGAGCCCGACGTGGGATTCGATCCCGGGTCTCCAGGATCGCGCCCTGGGCCAAAGGCAGGCGCCAAACCGCTGCGCCACCCAGGGATCCCTAATATGGATTTTTTTTTTCAAACTATTGCTTATCTCTCAGAGCCTCTCCTTATGGGCTCTTAGTTGTTTTTCTCTCTTTTCCTCCACTTTCTTTCCATCAACTTGCCTTCTATGTTACTTACTCTCTCTTCCGCCTCATTTACCCTAGGAGTTAGAGCATCCAATTTAGATTTCACTTCTGTTGGAGTGCTTTTGATCTCAGCCTGATTTGACCTCATTTCTGCACTGGGATTCTCTAGTGATGCTCTATATTTTTTTAAAAATCCAATTAGTAACTTTATAATTGCTATCCTGAACTACATCTACATCTCTGACATCTTACTTAAATCCATATCCATTATATCTGTGGCAGAAAGTATTACCTCTCATTCCTTCTTTTGTTGTGAATTCCTCCTGCTAGTCATTTTTTCCCATGTAAAATGGCTGTTAGAGTGAGCAGAGTCAAAAATATAAACCATGACCCAAAAAAAGTACACACAGGAAAATTCCAAAGAAATGAAGAACCAGAAAATAAAAGGTAAAAGATGAAGATAAAGAAAAGCAAGAGAGAGAGAAAAAAAAATGGGAGGATGAAGAAAGGAGAGAGAATATAATCTCACACAGCGTAAAAAAGGTGATCCACGTGGTCCTGATTGTATTTTGGTCTGTTTTTTAAAAGACTCTAAATTCCAAAATTGATTCATTTAAAAGAAGCCAAAACTGAAGACTATATCTATAGTATGTAATTGCAAAATATGAACTTTAAAGAAAAAAGACATTAAACCATAGAGTTAATAAAGTAAGAAACTATTTGAAATGAGAAAAAAAGAAAAAAGTGGAAAATTTTGAACTGAAAGATGAATCATAAGAAAATTAAACCTCAAGTTCTATATTCTATTTTCCCCAACCCTGGAGCTTTCCAGAGCGGTTTGGTCAATCAGCTTGCTGTCCCCCTGTTCTTCCAGCTGGTCTTGGGGAGAGGCCTGCTGCTCTGATTCTCAGGTGTCTGTGCCTGGGTGGAGTTGCACTGCCCCTTGCCAGGGGGCCAGGCTCAGTGTAATCTGTTTGCTCTGTGAGGTTTTTGTTCTCTAGAGGCTTTCTGCCCCTCTTTAGAGGGTGAAAACAAAAATGTCCACACCCAGATCTCCAGCCCTGGGGCTGAGAAGTTGTGGTGTTTGCTAAGTTCTGCAGACTCCTGTGGAACCTGCACACTCACATGCTGCCTCAGGGCAGGAAGAGGGACACTGATTTGTGCAACTTGTAGGGTTCCAGCAGGGGTAGCTTTCACCCACTCATGGGCACACCCATCTCACCCTTCCCAACAGAAACAGAGGATTGTCCCATTTATGTTCCTTGCAGGGCCCTGGCATGGAGATCATTCATCTGGTCAAGTGTACACCCACTTCACCTGTACCAAAGGAAGATGGAGGGTTGCTGAGTTCCAGCCCTTTGCAGGGACCTACACAGAGAATGGTCAACTGATCAGGCCTTGGTTTGAGGTTTACAGCAAAACAAGGTGAGACTTTTCCTGGGCTTGCTGACCTAAACCTGTTTCCTCACTCCAGTGCTTGGGAACTCTGCCAGGTTAGACACCCTTGTTCTTTCTGTACCTCTGGGAATATTGAGACCCCACTATCCTACTCATGATTCTGCCCTGCTTTACCACTGAGGACCTTTCAGGCAGGGAAGTTTCTCCAGGTCCTAATTTTGAGCTCTAGAACTGTATCACTTTCCCATAGCCACATTACAAAGTCTTCCTCCACCTGCCATTTTTCTTCTGATATATTCCTTGCATTTTTCTTCTCACTCCTACCTTATGAAATAGTCATTTTTCTATTTGTGGAGTTCCAACCATTCTTTCCTTACATCTCCGGTTGAATTGAAAGATGTTTAGTTTGGTTTGAATAGCTATTCTGTTAAATTAAGGGGACTGGATCAAACAAGTACCCTTACTTTTACTTCATTTTGCCTAACTCTTAAATATTTTCCTAGATAATATAAACCTGAAAAAAAGATTTAGTTCCTATCTTTCTGGATAGAAAGAGGCCAGTTCAGTAGGCCAATTCATTTTTTTTTTATTGGAGGGGGAAGAAAAATTCTAAAATTTATTCTCCAACAAGACAGATAGCATCAACAGTTAAAACTACAGGGCTTTCTTCTTCTCAGATCATATATTCACATGAGCATTATTTGCCTAACAGTGAGAAAGCCTCCAGTGTGCTCTCTGTAACAATATCCACTTCACAGTGTAAACAGGTACTAGCATTGTGTTTAACTTACAATTCAGGACAAAACGCACAATGTGGAAAAAAAAAAAGGGCGGGGGAGCCTAAAGCAGGTTCAATAATACAGATAAACTCTTGATCTACTTTTCCACAATGAAGGGTCCACTCAGATAATAAATTTTCTTTCTCCTTCCCTGTTCAACCGTTACAACATGTTTCATCATTATATATACAAAAAGAGAGGTGTTAAAAAAAGAATCACAAAAATATCTTAAATGTCCCGTTGCCCCCACCACATATCAATTCAGGCTTAAGACAGGGTGTAGAATGGACAATTCTTATAAGCACTTGCCTTTAAACCAATTACATAGAGCTCTTATACAAATTAATTTCAGCAATACCATCTGGAGATAAATATAAATATATATATAATTAATATATATATATATAATTTTAAAATATTTTAAAATATTTTTGCTTTTTTTTCCCCACCATCAGTATTAGGTGATTGTGGTCTGTGTGTACGTATCAACAACATGATAATATATGTAACTTTAAGGGACAGAGAAAGAATACAAATTTCTCCAAGAAAAATCTTGTTTTCCTAAGGTCAATAATTTACAAGCCATTTGAGACAGACAGGGAAGGTTTGTGGATTGGTAAAGAAACAGGTACATTTTGAATTGTCTTGAGAGCTGCATTCCTATTTTTGTAAAGATTTGTAAGATAAGGACATTTCCTTTCAGTTCTTCAAATTGTGTTTTAACTTAAATGGTTTCAAAATTTATTTACCCAACTACATTATCTTCTATTTGCTTATTTCCTTCTGACTATGTAGTTTTAATTCTAAATATTTTGGAAGTATTTAAAAAATCCTTTGGGTGTAAGAGATGTCCCCTGAAAGGGCGCGAGGTCCAGAGCCACTTTCAATAATAGCCATTATAGCCATATATATATATAATCTGTATATATATATATATATAAAATCTCCAAACAAAAACCAATCTTCATGCCTCAGACAGGAAGAAAGCTAAGCCCAGCTACACAAAATAAGATAATGTAGGAGACAATAGTTATTGCTGAGAGAGAAAGTTTCAAATAGCAATAGGTCTGGACTTTAAAAGAGAACATAAATTTTTATTTTCCTGTCTAGAAATATAGATGGAGATTTAAAAGGATTTTAAAATATGTAAAAGTTGAAAAGGAATGTTCACCTTTTCCTGGCTTCCACCAGTTTTTCTGAGATACCTTTGTCAGGTTCTACTATCCACAGTGTTTACCCTGAGCTGTTTAAAAGAATAATGTAGGACTTTATCAGAATATCCTTGCTTTATCAGATCTCAGAGGGGCCCATCAAAGGACCTTCTTCTGAAGATAGATACAGAAATGTGTCTATAAGGCCCATAACATGGTGGGCTCCTGTTTATAGTTATGTTGTCCTTTCAGCATGGAAAAACAATTCTTTTTATTTAAGATTTTTTAAATTTATTCATGAGAGAAAGAGAGAGGCAGAGACATAGGCAGAGGGAGAAGCAGGCTCCATGCAGGGAGTCTGATGTGGGACTGGATCCTAGGACTCCAAGATTATGCCCCGGGCTGAAGGTAGGTGCCAAACCGCTGAGCCACCCAGAGATCCATGGAAAAACAATTAAATCTAGACTGAGTACTCAGAGGAGGATAGAGGGGAGCAGTAGGAGTTAAACTGTCTCCAGCTAGACTTGACCTTACTGCTCACTTGTTTGTACTCACCAATATTTACCCCACATTTTTTTCTTAAGCTCTGTTCTTTCTAGGATATCTCTTAACACAAGAAATGGAAAGTGGAGCTACCCCTGGCATGATAACCATTGTCTTGACAAGCTCCCCCGCCAGCCCAGACCAACCTAGACCAGTTTGAGTTGAACTCCTAACTCCTGCCTGTGCATATGGACTGTGAATGCCTTCTATAATGACCTACAACTACATTTACCTCATTATAATACTAAAATGTCCACCCAAGAAAGAACACCAATATACATAATGTACAATGTGTGTATAGTCCTGTTTATTTAGGAAGTGTGGGTGACCTTAGGGCTACTTCTGTATAATACAGGGCTTCCCTATCTAATTATTCATCTTAACACTAAATAAAAGGAACCCAATCACCCTTGCTCAGAGAGTTATGGCTTTGGAAATTATTTTCTGTCATCTCCTTATTTGCTGCAAATAAAATTTTCTTTGTACAACAACTCAACCTGATGTAGATTCTAACTCATCAAGAAGGAAATCCATGGGCAGCCCCGGTGGCGCAGCGGTTTAGTGCCGCCTGCAGCCCGGGGCCTGATCCTGGAGACCTGGATCTTTAAAAACTAAGGAAATCCATGTTGGTTTAGTTACAGCATCAGTCTTATAATCACTTGTTTTAGGTACCTCTTGCATCTTTAATTTTCATTAACGTTTTCCAATGAATTTGACAAAATGCTTTGGAATTTTGAAATCTTTTGGAGTAATCTGTTTGCCAATTGAAACAGGCATCTCATTCTGTTTAATTTAGGAACTATTGCTTTCAAATGCACCTCTTAAATGATCTTAGCTATTCAGAACATTCCCTATAATCACCATTATAATTATAACTTGCTTTTAGTAAGATTTTTGCAATTTTACTAGATAATCTGCAACTTCTGGACTAGTTCTTAGACATAAAATAATCAGGTGTGCCAGAAGTTGGCATGCTCAGTTCTGAGAATTTAAAGAATTACTTTAGCCAAATTTTTTGTTTTCTTGAGGCTAAACTAATACCTAAAGGAATGTACCCCTGGATTGGAGTTTGAAATTTTTTTTAATGATTTTATTTATTTATTCATGAGAGACACACACAGAGAGAGGCAGAGACACAGGCAGAGGGAGAAGCAGGCTCCATGCAGGTAGCCTGAAAATGTTTTATAGTACATTATTTCACAAAAGATTTCTGACATTGGCAAGTAACTTAGGGTCAGTCTAACCCATTTCATGGCCAACTTATTCATCACAGTAGTATTCCTGAGGTAGTGAGCACACTAACAGCCATTAAATACTTGGCCTATGCCTAACCAATTTTTGTAGCTTTCTGACCTGTGACTTCCCCATTAGCAATAATCTTCACCTACACAAATCAAGACTAACAAATATGTGCATCGTAATGTATCATCAGTAACCAACAAATGTTAATGTGTCCTGGCCACAAGAAGGCCTTCTATACACCATCGATAATTCCTATTGAACCTTGAGGTTAGGCAAGCAGTTGGACCAGCAAACCACAAGGAATGGGGACTGTGGACTAATCCCAAACACAATGGAGAACTACAGTTACACTAATAGTTCTCAGCATTCAAGCCAAGATATAACTAAAGGTGGTGTTTTTCACCAGAAGAATTGTCATCTGGGGAACCTGGGTGGCTCAGTGGTTGTGTGTCTCCCTTCAGCTCACGTCATGATCCCAGGATCCTGAGATCGAGTCCCACATCAGACTTTGCACAGGGACCCTGCTTCTCCCTCTGCCTAAGTCTTTGCCTCTCTCTGTATGTAATAAATAAATAAATAAATAAATAAATAAATAAATATCTGAAAGGCTGGGGGCTTGGCCTGCAACCAAACACTTCTGCAAGCTCAGCTGGGCTCAGAGGCAAATCTGCCAGCTCAATTAGTTCTGGGTAAGTGTGCCAGCTCAATTAGGTCTAGGCATAACCATCCAACAGCTTCAGCTTCTCTGCCCTGTAAAGAAAAGCAAATTAGATCAGGAGCTCAAATGCAAAAAAAGTGGAGCTTAGCACTGAAAATAGCTTACAGCCCTTATAAATATTGAGAAAGATTTTAAGTTCAAAGAGTTTACAGGGAACCACATCTGTGGTTTCTTGGTGTACCTGAATGGCATTGAAAGTTCCCTCCAGATTCTTTTGCTATGACAAAATCTTTTAAAAAATATAAATTGAGCAAACCTAAAAAACTAAATAAATCTGAAGACCCTATATGATTTAAAGATTCAGGAATCAGTCATCATCCTATCTAGCAAGCAAGTGGAGTTCCAAAGGGCTAAGTGAACAAAAATGGTTTTTTTAAAGGAAGGACAAGGAAGTCATAAAAATAAACAAATATTATTTCAGGTGAGGTCAACTTCCTGTGGGTGCAAGAGTTGGTAACTTGGCCTAAGTTGGGCCTGTGGTTTCCTTTTTAAACAGCATAATATTCTTGATTTTATTCCATATAACAAAGAACAGGATGTTATTTTTTTATGACTAAATACTATTCTTTTGTATATACCAACTTTTCTTCACTCATGTATCCATAGATGTACATGCAGGTTATTATACTTAGAATAAATTTAACCAAGAATAAAATAACCATGAAACAAAGACATTGATGAAATAAATTGAAGACACAAATGAGTACAAAGACAACATTTTCATGAATTAGAAAAGCTATCATTGTTAAAATATTCGTACTACCCAAAGCCATTTTTGCAATTAGAGCAATCCTATTAAATTTCCCATGAGAATTTCTGCAGATATGGAAAAATCAATCCTAAAAATGTGGAATGGAACTACAAAAGTCCCTGAATAGTCAAACATTTTGGAAACACAAAGCTAAACATAATATCTCTTGATTTGAAAATGTTACAAAGCCACAGTAATCAAAACAGTCATGGTATTGACATATATAGAGGTATAGAAGGAAGAGAAGGTGGCAGCTGAGTAGCAGGACCGTAGGTACAGCCCACAAATACAACTAGATAATTATCAAAACGTTATAAGTTCCCCAGAAAATCAACCTGAAAACTGACAGAACAAATTTCACAACAAGGAGAGAGAAAAGGTCACATCAAGAAGGTAGGAAGTGTTGAGATGTGATTTAGGAGAAAAGTGGACTATGGCTGCTGCAGGTGGAGGGGAACTACAGTCACAGAGAGGGAGAGAGAATGGAGTCCAGAGTCCACAGGGAAACTCACAAGGAGAATATTCATCAAAGTAATTGGCTGGGAAGACAAGAGGGGCTGATTTTCCTGAGTCCTTGCAACTGGAAGAGCTTAAAAAATGGAGTTTTAAAGGTCAGCAGGGTTGTCCTGGGATAGAGCCCTGAAGATGCTGTGCTGCTCTTGGAGAGAAGGCAAGCAGACAACCCCAGGAGATGGCAAAAAACAGGGATCTGTGAAGGAGGAAAAGTTTATAAAATGGAAAAATCTCTTAGCCAGACTTATCAAGAAGAAAGAGATATATCCAAATAAAATCACAAGTGCAAGAGGATAAATAACAACCAAACCCCAGAAATACAATAGATTATAAGAGAGCATTATGAAAAACTATGTGCAAACAAACTGGACCACCTGGAAGAAATGGGCAAATTCCTAGAAGATACAAACTACCAAAACTGAAACAGAAAGAAATATAAAACTTGAACAGACCAATAACCAGCAAAGAAATTGAATCAATAATCAAAAATCTCCCAATGAACAAAAATCCAGGGCCAGACAACTTCCCAGGGCATTGTACCAAACATTTAAAGAAGAGTTAATATCTATTCTTCTCAAACCATTCAAAAAAAAAAAAAAAAAAAAAAGAAAGAAAGAAATGGCAAGAAACTTCCAGACTCATTCTATGAGGACAGCATGACCCTGATCCCAAAACCAGATAAAGACCTCCAGTAAAAAAAATGAAAACTACAGGCCAATATCTCTGATGAACATGAATTAAAAAAATTCTCATAAAATACTAGTAAATTGAATCCAATAATACATTAAAGAAGTATCCACTATAATTAGTGGAATTTATTCCTGGGCTGAAAGGATGGTTCAATATTACCAAATCAATCAATATGATACACCACATTAATAAAAGAAAAAGAAAGAAAAAAAAAGAAAAGGTAAGAACCATATTATTCTTTCAATAGATATAGAAAAGCATTTGACTAAATACATCCTTTCATGATATAAATCCTCAACAAAGATAGGTTTTGAAGGAACATACCTCAACAAAATAAAGGACCATGTATGAAAAACAAATATCTAATATCATCCTCAAGAGTGAAAGATATTGAAGATGGCACAAAGAAATGAAAAAAAATCCCATGCTCATGGATTAGAGGAATAAATATTGTTAACTACCCAATGCATATACATTTAATGCAATCCCTATAAATATACCAACAGCATTTTTACAGAGCTAGAATAAACAACTTGTCTATTCTACCACAAATAGACAAAGTAATCTTGAAAAAGAAAACTAAAGTTGGAATCATCCGGATTCTGGACTTCAAGTATATTATGAAGCTATAGTGATCCAAACAGCATGGTATTGGCACAAAAATTGACACATAGATCAGAACAGGGTAGAAATCCAGAAATGAACCTACAACTATATGGTCAATTAATCTGTGGCAAAGCAGAAAAGACTATCCCAATGGGGAAAATACAGTCTCTTCAATACACAGTGTTGTGAAAACTAGACAGTGACATGCAAAAGAATGAAACTAGATCACCTTCTTATACCATACACAAAAATAAACATAGGGGAAACAGAAGAGATAAGGAGGCAACCCAAGAAACAGGCTTTTAACTATGGAGTTCAAACTGATGGTTACCAGAGAAGAAGTGGGTGGGAGGATTGGTAAAACACATGACTGGAATTTAGGAGTACACTTGAATGATGAGCACTGGGTATTGTATGGCAGTGTTGAATCAGTATATTCTACACCTGAAACTAATATTACACTGTATGTTAACTGGAATTTAACAATCTAAAACAAAAACTTAAAAAAATAAAGGAAAAATAATAATTTAAAGAATTTGTTATTTTAACATAAAGTAAGATGAGGTCCTTCATTTTTCCCTATCTTGTCCTCCCAATTTATATTATATGATTATCTTCAAGAGCTTTATTCAAAAAAAGAAAGCCAAATCCCTCAGTTCATGTATAACAGTCCTGACAGAGTGCTGTAACAAGCTAGGCCAGGAGAAGATAGGTTTCACCTAAAGTTCTGTCTCCACCAATATAAAATATAAAGCTAAGGATAGAGAAAGTCTTATGAAAACCCTAAAGTGGGCCATTGTTTGATTCAGGAATCGAGACTAGAAGACAAAGTCATCAGATCTCAACATAGAGCTGCAGAAGTAGACTTGCTCCATGGGGAGGAGCCTTTCATAGGCTGAGCAGGATGACTTCTCCCAGAGACTGGCCTGCCTGTAGGATCAGGTGCAAAAACAGAACTCTGAGGTTTCCTGGCCCAAGCAACCTTCTGAAATACTCTGTATATTTTGAGATACTACACACTAGAAACTCTGGACATATGAGAATACTAAACTGCTCTCAAGATGCTTCTACCTTTGAGTTTACAGTGCTGTCCAGATACACTAAGAGATTCAAGGCCTCTTCCATCTTAACTGGATTTTAAAGTCATGGATAGCTTGGGATGATGCTTAGTTTTACAGTGCCTTTTAACAAAACTAGTTATTTTGGTGTATAGGAATGTTTCTCAAAACTTTGGTCAAAATTCCTGTTCCCTGTATATATCAATATTTTCTATTGATTTTAATAAACAAAAAATAGACATAAAATTAGAGCAACACTTTAAGTTCTAATTATTTGCTTTTATTTTTTTAATATTTTATTTATTTATTCATGAGAGACACACAGAGAGAAGAGACACAGGTAGAGGGAGAAGCAGGCTCCCTGCAGGAA